>NC_091749.1:34699829-34887329 GCF_043380555.1 Nothobranchius furzeri
CTACTTGGACAAGGGAGATCTCCTTTTGGTTGACTGGTTAGCGTGTGTGACATTCACCCGGGAGTCTGGGAATCGAATCCCGATTGGACCATTTTTTTTATATCCGCCACAGATCTCTGAAGAATTCACAGCATTGACGGCTTCAGCAACGCTGTGCCACTCCGTGGATTTTCTCTTATTTGTTTTGCAAAAGTACTTCCTTTCATTTCTCCACCTCAGCCACAGGTACCTCAATTTCTGCTTGTGTGAAATAGCGCTTCCTTGATCTGCCTTGATCTACGATCGCCATCGTCATTGGCGGAGCGCTGCAACAGCCGTCTTATGTATATGCATGAGATCCACAAGGCACTTTGCATTGACCATTTATGGCAGTAAGTGGGCGTGGTGAGGGCGGGATGTGACTAAAAAGCAGCTGAGAAACATTCTCGATAGATCACAAACCTACTTGGCATAAGTACATTTCTTTTGCTGAGCTTAAGTACGGTTTTAGTAAGGATTCTACGCAACGTTTGATAAATGAGACCCCAGAGTAATAGAACGTTAAGTATTTTAGGAGAGACGTCCATTCTCTGTCTCGCAGAGTTTTAGAAGTAAATTCAACATTTTACCTTCTGTGTTTATAAAAAGATGCAGACAACTCTGATATGGTCTTTCACACCAGTTTAACAGATTGAATTTAGTGTCTGACCAAGACGTACAGTCACCTGAGTAATTTATGATGTATGAAGTCAAGGATACAGAAACACACGCTCTGTGATGAGCATTTAGTTCTAAATGTCATTAAAATAGTCTCATATGTGTTTTTGTAACTATTTTTACTAATGCATCTAGTATAGTTTGTTTCTGGCTTAGAAATAAAAACACAAGGACCGTTTAAAGTTGTAAATGTTAAGATGTCTTTAGCTCCACAGTGTGAATATGCTGTCCCGAGTTTGTATTTTCCACACGAGATTTAGATGTCCAGATAGAACAGCAAAGGCTGCCTTTTTCACCCTAAATTTAGATTTAAAAAAATTTGGCATCCATAACCTCAGTGGACAGCCGTGAAACCGTTCAATTTTTTTGTGGTTTTTAAAACTATGAAGCTTTGGCTAAATCTGCTTTTCCAGTTTTTCAGGCTTCTTTTGAACAGATAAGAAGAAAGACAATAGTTGTATCCTCTGTCTGCGGTGGGGTGGGGATTGGATGTCTCCCTGTTTTGGTGCAAACAGATTTAACAGCTGTTAGAAGATAACGGCACAAAGGGTAGGAAGAGACACAGTCAGGAGAGGAACGTCTGAGGAAACAGAACGATGACTTCACCGTGCAGATTTCTGTTTTTAAACCTTTGGGACGAGACAAACCAGGAGGTTAGAGAACCAGAGGAAAGAAAAGAGTCTGAGCATAAGCAGCAGTCATTTTGCATGGGAGAAGGGTCAGATTGTGAACCTGAACCAGGTAAGTAAAGATACTGACTGTTTCCTTTCTTCTCCTGCTCCTGTCTTTCTGTTTCTGTTTTTCTCTTTGTCCAGCTGGTGGCAGCACTAACATGCTGCGGTGGTTTTCATCTGTAGATTTGTTGGGGTCATTTTTCGCTGCTTTCCCCTTTAGGGTGTTCGGACCCAGCCAGCCTGGACTCTCTGAGCCCCCAGGAGAAGAAGAGACAAGATTACATCCACGAGCTGATCGAGTCTGAGGAGAGATATGTGGAAGACCTGCAGGTGGTGTTGGAGGTAATGGGTTTGGGTGAATTCCACAGAATTTATTTAATGGGAATAAATGGGTGCACATCTGTCATTTTACTTCATTTCGATGATGGGTGCTTGTCTTTAGGTCTTCTACAAGCCTATGTCTGAGTCCGGTCGGCTGAAAAAGGAAGAGATGGACATGATCTTTGTCAACTGGAAAGATCTTCTGACCTGCAACAGTAAAATTGTCAAGTAAAGATCACACAGCTGCAGAAATGAGGTGTTTAAAAGCTTGTTTGTGAAAACGTTGATGGTTTCTGCAGAGCTCTCCATCTCCGTAAGAAGTCCAGTGGAGAGAATGTGCCAGTGCAGAAGATCGGGGACATCATGGCCAGCGAGCTGTCCCACATGCAGCCCTACATCCACTTCTGTTCCAACCAGTTCAACGGCGCCGCGCTGCTGCAGACCCGCACCGACAACGAGCCGGACTTCAAGAGCTTCCTCAAGGTAGCAATGAGATGTTCCCTTATCAATGTTAATGCCTCCACTTTTATTGTTTTAACCTTCATAAGCATAGTGACCCACGCTGCATATGTACATGAACCATGTGTGGACTTTTCTCATCTTTAAATCAGAAAATCGCCACAGACTACCGATGTAAAGGCATGCCGCTGTCCAGTTTCCTGCTGAAACCCATGCAAAGGATCACTCGCTACCCGCTGCACATCAAAAACGTGCGTCAGCCTCCTCTTTAGTTTCTTCTTGCATTTGCAGATAAAACTGAATCAGTGTGGCATTTTGTTTGATTGTGTGCAGATCCTGGAGTGCACACCAGAGGGCCACGCTGACCGAGAACCACTGAAAGAAGCTCTGGAGAGAGCCGAGGAGCTCTGTCAGCTGGTGATTATTTCATTCACTTGTGGATTACTGTATTTTTATTTGTTCTGGCTGAAAACAGAACTGGTTCCTTATTTTCCTGATGAGAACCTTTCTGCTCAGGTGAACGAGGAGGTTAGGTCGAAGGAGAATGTTGAGAGATTGGAGTGGATTCAGACCCACGTACAGTGTGATAGCCCTATAGAGGTACCAGGCTTACTGTTAACTCACGCCCTAAGTCTTAATTTATCTGTTTCAAAAATGTAAATGGTAATCTTCTCTTTGCACAGCATTTGAAATTTAACTCTCTCACCAACTGTTTGGGTCCGAGGAAGCTGCTGCACAGTGGGAAGGTGAGTCTCTCCACTCCGCCCTCGGGGTCAGGGAGTGGCGTCTGGACTTGACAGCAGTTTATAAATGACTCAAGACGCAGGAAGGTGAAGGTTAAAATGTTTTTGGTCTGGCGGTTCTTATTATGATCCTCAGACTGCAGAGAGAAACCATCAGAGTTCAGAACCATGTTCAAATCAAGCATCTAGTTTCACTTTAGTAATGTTTTATCACTTCATTTTCTTTTACTTCAGAACTTCCTTGTGTGTATTTTAATTATCACACATATGAATAATTACTTTGAGTTTATGTTTTTTCCCCAGATGTACAAAGCAAAGAGCAACAAAGAGCTCTGGGCTTTCCTCTTCAACGACTTCCTGCTCTTAACCCACGCTGTGAAACAGTTCACCTCATCTGGACCCGATAAATTGTTCAGCAAGAGGAACAATGTGCAGCTCAAGTTGTACAAACCGGTAACTTACACACACACACACACACACACACACACACACACACACACACACACACACACACACAGACTTGGAATATTTATTAGTTTGGTTTGTGTGTTCTCATGCGTGACGGACATCGTTTGTTTCCTGCAGCCCGTTCTGCTGAATGAAGTTTTGGTGAAGCTTCCGGAACCCCCCAGTGATGAGCCCATCTTCCACATCTCACACATCAACAGAGTTTACTCCATCAGGACCGATAACGTCAATGAAAGGTAGCTCTGCACACACAGGCGTGCGCACTGACGCACAGAGGATTTGATTATTTTCACCAGCGCTGTGTGTGTTTGTGTTAGAACGGCGTGGGTTCAGAAGATAAAGGTGGCATCTGAGGAATTCATTGAGACTGAGAAGAAGAAAAGAGAAAAGATTTATCAAGGTTTGTCATTCAGCTCCCTTCTGCGGCGCGTTGCGTTTCTCGGGTTGTTTACTCGGGTTGTGTGCGTTTGCAGGGCGCTCTGTGAAAGCCAGCGGAATCGGTAGACTCCTCGTCACCATTTTGGAAGCCACTGAACTGAAGGCAGTAAAAGCCAACGGTGAGTTAAAACTCACATCTCCTCTCCTCACATCCTTCTTTCTCTCTCTCACCTCCTGGGTTTATGCCTCTTGCAGGTAAAAGCGACTCTTACTGTGAAACGACCATGGGATCTCAGCTCTTCACATCACGAACGCTCAATGACACTCTGAACCCCAAGTGGAACTTCAACTGTCAGTTTCACATCAAGGACCTGTACCAGGATGTCCTCAGCATCACCATCTTTGACAGAGACCAGTTCTCTCCTGACGGTTAGCTACAAACGCATCACTCAGTTACATTTCCTCTTTTATTTGTTCTAAAAATAATCTGTCCTTATTTTGCGTAACCCACAATTTTGTCTGCGTGTCTCATATCAGTGTGTCTTGGGAGGACAGAGGTTCCCGTGGCAACCATAAAGAAAGAGTTTGAGAACAAGGGTCCGATGACGCGTCGTCTCCTGCTGCACGAAGTACCAACAGGGGAGGTGTGGGTACGACTCGACCTGCAGCTCTTTGCCAACCAATAAAAAACTAAAATGACAAACTTTTCATGAACACGATGAACCAAATAGAACCAGCTGTTGTTTTAAACGAATCAGGATGGTTCCCCTCACTCGCCCAGCTGCCTTAACACTACAATCCTAACCAGCCCCCCAACTGGGATCAGGACCAGTGTGACATCATCTGTATCCAGCAATAGGAATCTGTTTGTTTTTTGTTTTTTTTTGTTGTTGTTTTTTGTCAATGGCAGAAAAGGAAACTGGCCATAGCAGAACAGAGAACACTTTTTCACTACAGAAAATTATCAAAGCAATAAAATATCTTCTGTAACATCTCAGCCGTTTGTCACTCAAGTATTCCCAGTTTGCTCTCAACCACGGCCGTCTAACGAGTTAACGATAAACTCACTGAAGTCTCTCTCTCTCCTTGAGGAGAGGCTGCTGTGTGCTGACCTGCTTCCTTCAGCCCTCCCTGATCACACACCGCTTGGCTCCGTGTCGTTCTCTCACAGCAACTGTACGGGCGGCACAAACTGTAGATGACAGATGATGGACGGTGACATGAAACACTTCTGACAACATGGAGAAGTTGTTCTCTGTCGCTGCTTTGTCAGGAGTCTGTTTACAAACGTAGAGAGAAGATCTCAGGATATCTTGGTTTGAGGTAGTCTGTTTCACTGTAACAACACTTTAAGTTGTGTTTTTGTGTGTGTGTGTACATGTATGAAGTATGTCAATACAGAAAATTGTTAACACGGGGAAGGGAGCTAATTGTTTTACATCTTTTTTTATGTTTCTGGCCTTAATCCAAGTCCTCTGAAGTGTCTCCAGTTCCTGAAATCATTTGATTTCATCTGGATAAAGTTGGACTTGTTAAACTTATTTCAAGCTGATTTAATTAAACAATCTTTTCTTTTTAAGAAGAGCGGACGACTTAAGGGTGTAACTTTTAGGGGTATCACAGATTGGCCTCAATAATAAGTTGTTTTCCAGGCAGATCTTTCTTAGCGCAGAAACTTTTAAAGTGTAAATTCCAGTTCCCTGCTAGGATTAGGTCCATCTTTGATTTTTTTTTCCCTAGACAGTAGACTAGTAGATTTAGCCTTATTTGTATCCTGCTGCCTTCAGGTTCCTCTCTTTAAGTTTCTGCATTTGGAAACAGAAAAGCTGTATTTATTTCTTAATTTATGCGAGTGACTATCCAAAGCTTTAGAGTGCCGTTGTTGGCATCTTGACATGAATTTAATCAGTTTTTGATCGTGTTCAATCAGTAAGAGTATATTTTTAGGCCTTCAGTTAACAGATTGGATTGTCCTAACTTGTGTAAAGAGACGTGTCTGTATTTGGGTGTTAAAGATTGTCTTTAGATCTTATTTTTATTTTCCTCAGCTGCCTCTAACCCACACTGTCAGTCAGCTGTTTGTACTCTAAGATTTTCAGAAGTCAAATAAAAAAATTAAAAGTGAGAAAACTGTCAAATTACTGGATGATTTTAAAATAATACACACGATTTACAGCAATGCAAAACATTTAACACCACGGTCTTATTATCATCACAGCCTTTAGATAGTGTAGCACTTCCAAAGCTGGTGCTGATTTAGTTAAATATGTTTTAAAATGTGCAAACTGACTGAAATCAAATGTTAACTTTAAATTTTAGAACCATGTGCTGTTCTTGTGTTCAAATGTGAGGCATTCAGTTTTAAAATCTAATTGATGGGGTTTATGTCCACAATTTGCACATCGACAGAGTTTATTAAGACCTTTACCCTCCACTAGTCCCATCTGAGGCCAACGGGGCAGCCGTCGTTGCGTAACGCTGCTGATCCTGACGGCTACACAGCTGCACATCTGAGTTGACCAAAACTGGCCAGGTTAGATTTGATTTGGTTCGGATGTGCTGATGTAGCATTTACTAGAATGTTAAACCTTGGTTTAAAGGAGAAAATTGATTAAACGTACACCAACTGTTCTTGAACAGCTTATCAGCCAATCGGGGACCTGGTACCAGGCAGGCTGCTCAGATCTACTGGTATTTTTACCCATAATCATCTACAGAGATTTGTTGGACCGGTTCTAGATGATTCAAAGGCAACAGAAGCTCAGATCTGCACTGGTTCCTACCAAGGTCTCCAGAAGTACAACAGCTGCTCCAGTCATCCATCTTGTTCCTCATCCACAAATTATTTTTACCCAATGAGCAATTATGTCTGTGAAGAATCAGCTTTATTGCATAACTGGTGTAAGAATCTATAATGGACACCTGTGACCTAGGGGAATCTGACATTGTAGCATGGCTGATCTGGAGGATTTTACAGAGTGTTACCTCTGGAGTGAACACATCTTATGTGAGCACACTGATTTACTTGGTAAGAATGCAAAGTGGCTGAAGGAGGTGCTTCTGGAGCCATCCTGTGAGTTGGGACGACAAGGATTTCCCTCATGAGCTTAGGATGTGGTGTGACCAAATATGGTTAATTGAGGGTGTTTCTGTAATGATTGTGAAGGGACACGAGCACCTGGGTTGCACCAATTACTAGAAATGAGCCTGAGAGCCGTGGGCACATTGGTCACCTTTAAAAAGCAGCTGAAAACTCCTCTGCATCAGAAGGGTTAGTTTTTCATGATGTTCATGTAAAGCGAGCTTTTCTGTGAAGTAGAGTATAAACAAGAAGCTCACTGAAGCAGAAGAATAAAGCAGTTTAGATACAGGAGGACAAACCAATGATGATAATGAACACATATGGAGACGCAGAAAGAGACTTGAGCAAAGAGGACGAGTCTGAGAGGCCCTCAGATCCACTCGACTCAGTCATGGAGATGATTTGATTATCACCACATGAACAACTGTCTTATGTAACACACGCACTCTTGTTTGTTCCACTATTCCCATGAGGACACTTACCAACGTAACGCTGTCCACAGCCCCTAACCCTGACCCTTCACCAGAACTACTTAACCCATTCCCTAAAACCGAGTCCTGACCCTCAGAAAGCAAGTTGGAGCAGACAGGAGCGCCCCACAGGGGCCGGCGTGCCATCAGCGATATGAAAACACAACACACGTACAAAAAGATAACTTGGAAAAATAATGAGGTCTGTGTTCTGCACTGAAGTCTATGCAGAGTAAAGGCAACAGCAACAGGGAGACAAGAGAATAAAAGAATTAAAGAGACGGTCCACATGCAAGAAATTCCTGCATCCTGCTGTGGCACTGACACACAGAGAACAAAAAGACGTCACATCTTTATTCCAAACAGTAAAAAATTTCATACTTAACACTGAAATATTTAGTTTGTTTGTTTTGATTAAAAAATGCATACATATATATATATATATATATATATATGTATATATATATATATATATATATATATATATATATATATATATATATATATATATATATATGACACACACACACGCACACACACATATGCATGAATGTATCTTCTCTAAAAAACTATTCTTAGTCTAATATGCAGCAACAATTTACTCTGTAAAAATGCACCTTTAATTAACCTTTTCTATCCAAACAATCTGAAATGACCATATTTGGACAATAGAGGGAGGAGCTTCAGACGTTTGTTGAGATAAATAGTTTATTTAATATGGCCCTTTATGATACTTTATTATATGTATAATAGCTTCTTTATTATGTAAATATAAAAACTTATGTTTTTAAAACAATTAAAAGTTCATTATTAACTTAGACAAGGCTTACTAATATTTAAAATATGTTAGATTTTAAACCTGACAACAGTTAATTTTGCTTTTTGAAAAGTCCTTCAACAGTGTGTTGGACATGGGTTTATTATGTGGTTTTGCTGATGCTGCAACATGACATCATCCATGTTAAAGGTAAGGAGGTTGACTCTGACTTAAAGATTAAAAACACAAACTAGCATTCCCACTATGAAACTCACTTCCTGTCCCTCGACATTTCAGAGATGAGTGACAACAATTCCCCATGCTGCACCGAGTTAAGAGTCTCAATATTTTATTACCCTGGGCAGGAAGTTCAAAAATAGACGCTTTAGGAAGCTCAGCCTAGCCTTGGCTCTCCATTCAACTTTTAACATCAGAAGTAAAGATGGTGATGTTAAAAACGCTGTCCTGGATAATTAACCTAATTATTTACTTTATAGTTCCATCCCAGATGGTTGTCCTCGTGCTAGGAAAACTCACATGTGAAAGTAAAAAATATTCATGAGGACAGCTGTCTCTAACTTGCAGGTTATTCTGGAGAGCCTCTGGCTAAATAAACCAGCTGCTCAGCATCCTTTTTACATCCTCACTACATGTGTTGTTTTAACAGTGTTATTAACTTCAAATTCATTAGTTATTCAAAAGTGAGCTGATTGGCAAAAACAGAGTTTATCCTCATCGATGCTGCCTTTGAGTTTGGACCGAGGGTCTTGTTCACAAGTGATGGAGGAATGGACCAAAGATTGGAGACTTTTTCTTTAGTATTTGGGGTACAGTTCCAGTCTGGCTAGTGAAAAAGGAGCTGTACACAAACATGGACCTCCTATTTACTAGTAAATCTAAAGTCTGTTCACTAGAACAAAATCCAGAAAACAAGGAGATTCCTTCATAGAGTGGTCCTAGAAAAAAAGGGCAGCTGAGGTTGTTTGAGCTACTTAGAGGAGAATCCAGAGTTGATGATTGGAGATGATTTCCATCCGTCCGTCCATCCGTCCGTCCATCCATCCATCCGTCCATCCATTCATCCATCCATCCATTCGTCCGTCCATCCATCCATCCATCCGTCCGTCCATCCATTCGTCCGTCCATCCATCCGTCCATCCATCCATCCATCCATCCATCCAGCTGTCCATTCATCCATCCATCCATCCATTTTCTTCCACTTATCCTGAGTCGGGTCGCAGGGGCAGCAGCCCAAGCTGAGAGTCCCAGACTTTCCTCTCCCCAGCCACTTGGGCCAGCTCTACCTGGGGGAATCCCAAGGCGTTCCCTGGCCAGCCATGAGACATAGTCCCTCCAGCATGTCCTGGGTCTCCCTTAGGTCTCCTCCTGGTTGGACGTGCTCAGAAAACCTCACCATAGAGGCATCCTAATCAGATGCCCGAGCCACCTCAACTGGCTCCTCTTGATGTGGAGGAGCAGCAGGTCTACTCCGAGCCCATCCTGGATGACCAAGCTTCTCACCCTGTCTCTAAGGGAGAAAACTCATGTCAGCTGCTTGTATCTGTGATCTTGTCCTTTTGGTCACTACCCAAAGCTCGTGACCATAGGTGAGGGTTGGAACGTAGATCAACCGGTAAATCGAAGGCTTCACCTTCCGGCTCAGCTCTCTCTTCACAACAACAGATCGGTACAACACCTGCAGCACTGCACATGCAGCACCAATCCGCCTGCACTGCATCTTTCCCTCAAGACCCAGAGATTTCTTTTTACCTTGCTGACAGTTTCGTTCGTGCTGCAAACTTCCTCAGAGCTGACACCGATGGTGGCGTCACTTCCCTCTCCAGAGGAAGTTTTCAGCCGCGAACGAAACTATCAGCAAGGTAAAAAGAAACCTTTTCTGTGTTTTAAATAAGAACCAACAATGCAGTTAGAAACTCAACACAGCAAGAACATACCAAAGATGCTTAAAAAAAAAGACCCAGAGATACTGAAATTCCTCCCCTTGGGGCAGGACCTCATCCCTGACCCGGAGAAGGCATTCTACCCTTTTCGGACTCGTTAACTCATGACTCATTCCATGAATTAAAATAAAATTGAAGCTATATTTCTGGGATACTTGTTACAAAAACTCAACTAAATTATTATAAATGGATATAGGTGAACATGAGCTGAAGCATTTTTTCTTTATGCCCTGAATTATTAAGCTTTTCCAGCTAATTTTATTGACAAATCAGAGAAACTCAGGGTCACATCTCTTGACAAATTGCTATTTTGTGGGTCTGGAGCTGAAAAGTTTGGAAACCACTGCTCTGGGTCTTGAACCCACCTTTAATATGCAGCATAAAGTGGATTAAATGGATTACCCTGAAGTGTCCCTCAGGGCTCAGTCTTAGGGCCTATACTCTTTACCATGTACATTCTTCCTCTGACTGTGATTATTGCCAGCTTCCAGGTGAACTATCACATCTATGCCAACAACTACCAAATTGTTTTTGCTGTTACACCACCTTCAGACCCTAATGGACTGCCTCTCAGAAATCAGAATCTGTTTTTTTGCAAATTTCTTACACTTAAACAACAACAAAACGGAGGCAATTACATTTTACCCAAGAAACCATAACAACGTCTGTCATGGCCTGTCTCCTGTCCATGTCACCCTGTGTCCGTTCCATATCCTGTCTCCCCAGTCCATTCCATGTGTTCTCCCTCCTCCAGATTTCCTTGTTTCCTGTTCCTAGATTCATTCATTCAGTCCCAGTCTCGGTCACCTGTAGCCACTTATCTGCCCCATTCTTGTTAAAATTCTTATTTAGTTGTGTATTTTCTTCAGTCATTTCCTGCTCATGGCTTAGGTTATTCTTTCATCAATCTAGTTTAGTTGTAGTTATGTTTTCTAATTTAGAGTTCTGTTTACTTAGTCATCATTAGTGTATTCTTTCAGCCTTTAATTCTAGTGTCTTATGTTTCTGTATCTAATAATTTTATCTGGTTCAGTCCTCTTTTGTTTTTGCATTGCCTCCCATCCTCTGCTTACCAGTCACACCTGTTGGTCATTCTCATCAGTAATCAGTGCACCTGCTCCCTTTGTCGTCACTCACCTCCTCAGCAGTTTTTTAAAACATATTTTTTTTTATCATTTTTTAAATCTTTTTATACTTTAATAGTTTTGTTTTTGTTGAAGCTCCTGGTGATTTTTATCTTGAGAGGTGCTACATAAAAGATCGTCTTCTTTCTTTCAGTATTTAAACCCGGTCATATTCGTAGCTCCTGGTCAGTTCCTTGTGTTTGTGTTTTTGTTTGCTCCTCATGCTTTCGTCTGCCTGCTCCTGCTCCACACCACAGACTTTAATACACTTTTGGATTTTTAACCTACCTGGCTGCCTCCTGGATTTCCTGTACTTCAACAACCTCCAATTCCATAGTCTCGCTTGATTTGTCTGCCGTTCCATTTAGATTTCAGTCCTGCGTGTCCAGTTTAGACATCAAGCTGGATGCTAAATTGACTTTAGCACCGCACGTCAATGCCACCATCAAGTCATGTTTCTTTCAGTTATGCCATTTAGCCCGAGTGAAAACTGTTCTGAAAAGATCACACTTAGAATCAGTCATTCATGCATTCATTACTTCAAGATTGGATTACGCAAACTGTTTCCTACTGGATTGGATTAAAACAGTAAAAATTCAAACGAGTTTACCACATAAAATTGCTGTTTGCGACCGAAACTCCCATCTTCAAAGACAAACGAATGATGCAGAATATGTTAGAAGTCCAGATGTGTAAACACCAGCATCTAAAGGACGTGGTGACACTAATGCCTGACATTTCATTGGCATCAGTGCTCCAAGCAGCAAGAAGCAGCAAATCTTCAAGGAAAGCATTGGTGTGCTGGCATGCTTGAAGTCCTGATGACATAAATAAATCTCCTTAATTAAAAGGTGTGTGGAACAACTGGGAACGGTTTTGTATCATCACTGGAGTTCATCTCGGTGGCCTTTTCTCGTTCATCTGAAGTGTTTAAACCTTTAAAGGTTCAGTTCTCTGAACAAGGAAGCTTGTTCACAGCTTTGCTGTCTGACAGTAAACACTCAGCTTTGTGGAAACACCTGCATGTGTTTCTTTTTTGCTCTTTCACATACCTGTTCAGAGGTGTTGCCCCAGAGAGCGAACCAGAGGAAGGAGGCTTTTCAGGCATTTCCATTTGCATAATCTCAGCATAAAAATAACCTAACAGGTTAGCTGATCAAATTTTCATAGACCAGACATAAACATGTTTTTATGTTTTGAATGATCCAGCTCTAAAGCTACTCCCTCACTCGTGTGCATGCAGTAAGCAGTTTCTACATGCAGCAGATTTTTTTGTTTTTGCAGTCTAAAGCAGTTTTTATTTTCAATGATTTTTTTAAAGATATGTGTTTATTATGTGTATTGCAAGAAAGCAAGTTCGTGAAAAAGTGGATTATTATGATGGGGTCATTTTTCAACATTCAATGTGAAAAATTAATTTACAAATGTGAATCTGTTTACCTTCCTGTCTCAGTATATCTCATCTCACTCTGCATGTAAAATATAAACAAGGAGGAGAGAAGTGGCAGACACACTACAAGTCAAATTGTGCGCGCGCGTGTGTGTGTGTAAGTGAGAGAACGAAGGAGATGCCAGGTTCTTGGCAGCGAGGGAGGAAGGGAGATTCATCGGACCTGTCAGGGTCTTTCATGTCACATTCCTGCCCTCGGGAGCTGACCTCTGTCTCTCTGTCTGGAAAAATAACCTGGAAAAACTAAAACAGAATATCACAAAACTGCCCTCTGGAGAACAGTCTGAACAGTCTGAGACATGCACCTCCTCTTTCTCCTCCTCCTGCATCTGCATCAAAGGCAGGAGAACTGAGGAGGAGAAAGGAGGATGATAGACGCTTTTAATTTGTATCTACGTAAAACAGTGAAAAGGGGGCTTGTGTGCCCATGTGACAACTGTGGTCTGACAGAGGAGATTTATTCGTCTAATTGTACAGTTAGTGCTTTCAGTGAGGGAAGAAAAAGGGGAGGAGTAGAGAGAGAGAGAGAGAGAGAGCACAGGAGTAAAGTCCAGAGCAGAGAGCAAAGAGTAGAGGAGGAGGAGCAGAGGAGGAGAGAGGATCTTTGCACTAATAAACTGTGAGTATAAACATTTTGTTTTCTTGTTGTGATGATGTTGGTGATGCTGCTGCCTCTGGTTTTAGACCATCCAGATGGTGATGATGATGTTGCAGGACATCTCCAGTGTCTTTTCCACTTTCCTCTAAATGTTACTTTTTCTTCTTCTTATCAATTCCCAAATTTCTCCTGATTTAATCTTATTGTTGCTGTTTTAATTTTTATCCTGTGTGCACACTCTGCTCCCTCTGCGTGTCACGTTTGCAGTGGTGCAACAGAAGAGGGAAAGGCCACTGTCACATTCGTTTAGTGTCAGAAGACACACGCGGAGGTAGGAATACACTTCAGCTTTGATGAGCACAGTGTGGAGGAAATATGCAAGGGGAGACACGCGTGCTGTGTATGTGTGTGTGTGTGTGCATCAGTGACACAGTTGCAGAATGGTATAGTTTTCCTAACCACATGCAGAAAAAACAAAGAGTCTTTGTGCAGCATGAGAATTTGATCAGACAGCACAAACCCAGAAATGGAGAAGAGATTCAGAATCAACAACAATAAAACAGTGAAACACCCAAACTGTTGATTTGTTTAGATCTCTGAGGGGGAGAACACAGCATTGCTTCTGTGATTCTTCTAACTGTTTTTTATTATTGTGAAATGTTTGTAAAAAATTGTTCTGGAGCCTGCAGATCAGATCTAACTGCTGATTCTGTAAAAACCAAACCCACCCACCGGCACCTGCAAACATCTGTGTGAGAGTATCATGGCTGTCATTTAGTTTATTGCAAACTTTTTTTTTTCATTTTATAGCATGAAATAAGTAGTTTGCTTTGAAGAAAAAAAATTCCCTCATGAAAACAATGTTGTGCAGCATCGGAACAACATCCTGTGTAATTTTCTTTATGTGATTAGAGAGTTTGGTTTTCTCTTTCGTAAAAACTGAGATTTGGATTTTTCTTTTGTCTATTTTATCCTGTCACACTTGTTGATCTTTACTGGACCTCTGAGGTTTTCAAATTTATTTTCGAGTTTGTTCCTTCAGAGACCTTTCTGATCTCATCTCACCTGTTGACCCGTGTGTTCAATCAGGCCTGACTAAGAGATTTTATAGTCCTTTCATTGTCAGGTCTTCCTAGTTCCACAACTTACTTTTGCTTTTGAGTTGCAATAATGAGTTTAATTGGTCCATGTCTGATTATTGTTATTTTTTACCTTGTGAGCTTTTTTATTTACTTTTATTTGAGTTTATCTAATCTTCTGCCTCTGGTGTGTGCTGCCGAATCCTCATAACAGGCTAAATATGAAAAATACAATAACTTCTGTACCAGGTTGTGTTGTTTCTGGGGTTTTGATGTCGTTGCAGCACACCCACATGACCCCACTCCTCTTCCAGCTTCACTGGCTGCTGGTTAACTTCAGGGTTCATTTCAAGATCCTGGTTCTGGTCTTTAGGGCCTTACATGGACAAGCACCATCTTACAGATCTTCTCAGTTCCTACACCCCAGAAGGTCCCTGTGGTCCAGTGACCAAAGCTTACTGGTTGTGCAGCGCACCAGGGGTGACAGATCGTTTGCTGCTGTGGCCCCCAGACTCTGGAACTCTCTCCCCCTGAGCCTGAGATCAGTGGACTCAGTGGTCTCCTTTAAAAAGCAGCTGAAAACTCACCTGTTCAGGCTGGTTTTTGCATGACCTCCTTTTCATTCTCTTCTTCCTCACTGGCTTTTCCTCATGTTGATGTTTCTACCAAATCTGTTTTTCAGGACCCGGTGATTACCGTTTTCATTTCATTTTTTTCTTCACATTTTTTATCTAAATTTTTATTTTCTTCATTTTTATTAATACTTTTAACTCAATTTTAATAGTTAATTTTGTTCTTGTGAGGCGCCTCGTGATTTATTTCTTGAGAGGTGTTATATAAAAGATTGTTTCTTCTTCTTGTTTTATTTTGTATTTTAACCTGCACAGATAAAATCACAACCATTCTTTTTTACATTTTTGTTTCAGGTTTCCTATGAATGGATGGATGGATGGACAGATGAATGGATAGATGAAAGGATGATTGGATGGATGGATTATTTGATGGGTGGATGGGTGGATAGATTGTAAATGGCCTGTATTTGATATGGCACCTTCTAGAGTCCTGGAACCCCCCAAGGTGCTTTACAACACAATCATTTATTCACCCATTCACACCCTGGTGGTGATGAGCTACGATGTAGCCACGGTTGCCCTGGGGCGCACTGATAGAGATGAGGCTGCCGAGCACTGGTGCCACAGGTCCCTCCGACCACCACCAGCAGGCAAGGGGGGTCAAGTGTCAATGACAGTGACAAACTGAGCGGGGATCGAACCTGCAACCTTCCAATTACAGGGCAAGCACTTAACTCCTGTGCGAACATCACCCAATAATCTCTAATTACGTAACTGTGACGTTCAGCTGGACAAATTTAAACTGAGACCAATTTTTCTACAACACCTCTCTGCTTTGCATTCGAGGACCACGCTCCTCTTCTCTATCTAGTCTTCCTCATCCGAGGACCACCCTCTTCTTCTCTATAGTCTTCCTCCCTCTTTATACGCAAACAACCTGATTAATGAAAGGCATAGTTTAAAAACAGCCCCTGACATGAAACCTATAACAATAACACGATGTAACCCAATTTATCACGTCTAGAAAAGCAACAGGGAGCGAGAAGGGCAGTCTCTTCCTGCAGCGTTTCCACATAACATCATAGAATGACCCTGACAGCCCGTGGTTTTACAAATGCTCGGAGGCTGTGTTTGTGTTCATGTTATGGAATTCAGTTTTGAACTTCCTCCTATTCCACAAGAAACATTCCTTCATGACGTTTTGTAACCTAATTCTTCTGATATGTACTTTTGATAAAAACAAGCTACATGTCTGTAGGAATCTTTGCTCTCCAGCATGCGCTCCACATTTCCTAACAGGTCAAGAATTCTGCTCTGCTGCCTTTTTACAGCTGAAAACATCAGGAGAAATTAGGCCAGTTTGATTTTCTCAGAGTGCAGCATTCATTTTTCATGTATCAGAGTTTAAACTCATGCCTTGTCTTAACAGCTTCGTGTCATGAGAGAAAAGTATTTAGGTTTCTACATTTGAAGCTTTTAGAGTTAAATCTTTAAAAGATTTGCCACAGGTTGGTATAAAAGCAGCTCTAATAGGTTTTAATGAAACTGTTAATAAGTGATTGTTGCAGAAACTCTGAGTGAGACCATAATAACATGTATTGAGATGAAATGAAAGCTGTGATCAGGGGAAATCAATTCTTTTTTTAATGAAAATTACACATTTTTCTTTAAACTCCTGTTCTGCGATGGGATTATTGCTCACATCCACTGAGCTAATGTCTTGTCATCAGGAGATGCACATTATGAAATTCTAGGAGTGAAAGTCAATGAGTGTTTTATTGAGACACTTTGCAAACTTGTGGTGTAATTAGAGATGAGCTGGAGGCGTTGTTCTGATTTAGGGTGTCACTTGTGCAGATTTTGCTTCATTTAGTGGATTTCACAACAGTAGAGAAAAGGGGGGTGAAGGGTACTCAGCAAAGACCTTTTTATCTGTTTTAGGCTTAAATATGAAATTAGCTGAGTGGATCTATAACTACATCACTGTCTCTGAAAAAAACGTTTTATCAGCTGAATTCCATAACTAATATTAATGTTTTATTTTATTTAAAAACTAATTATTGGAACTTGGCTCAAAAGCAAGGAATTATTTTTGGTTAAATAAATATGCCAAAATGCCTTGACAAAATATGTACTGTTGGAAAGGCTGATTTATAAAGATGCACCAATATAAAAAACGGGCAGATGACAGATAACTTGTATACATTGATAATTGATGGATGGAGACAGAAAGGTCGGAATAGAAAAATACAACAAATTAGGCTTTCTAGATATTTAAAAGCCAGGAACTATTGTAAAATGAATAAACAATGGACCAAACTCACATATAGCTTTCTGTTAAGTTTACATAATGAAGAGTGGGAGTCCTAAAATAAAGCCCTGAGGAACTCCTTTGGTTGCAAAAAAGCAACTTAAAGTGACAATGTGTAGTTTTTACCATTAATCTCTTGAAATATCCATTGAAATGTTGTTGTAAATGTCATGGTCTGCGTCCTCCTGTAATGTTCTGCGTCTGCGTCTTCCTTCATGTGTCTCCTGATGTTTCTCCATCCCTCTCTAGAGTCCCTTCTGTTTCTTATAGCGCTCTCATGTGTCCTTTGTCTGTGTCTCATTTAGGTGTCTTCTGTTTGTAGCCCTTTTAAGTCGATTCCTCCCAGGTCCTGTGTCATTCATTCATCCCCAGCCCCTCCAGATCTTCCTTCACGTTCTGTAGCTCCAGCCTCTTTGTCCCCAGCTCGGTGTGTGTGTGTGTGTGTGTGTGTGTGTGTGTGCGCGCGTGTCCTTCCCCATCTTGGTGTTTGTGTGTGTGTGTGTGTGTGTGTGTGTGTGTGTGTGTGTGTGTGTGTGTGTGTGTGTGTGTGTGTGTGTGTGAGTCCTTCCCTCAGTCTCTAGGTTTAGTTTTTGTGTTTTAGGTTTATCTGTCCTCCTTTGGTTCTGTTTCCCTATTTAGATAAATTATTGTCACCTGCCTTCCCTCCAGCCCTCACTCCACATACCTGCTGCCATTTTTCCTAATTACTCCTCCCTGTGTATATAAGCCCAGTCTTGTCTCTGTCTTGTGTTCGGTCCATTGTACTTATTCTGTCAAGTCTTCTCTAGTCTCCAGTGTTTTTTTTTTTTTATCTCAGCCTTCTCTAGCCTCTTGTGTCTTTGTCTCTAGTTTTTGGACAACCTTTGGATTTATTGGCTCCCAGCCTTTTGGATTTATTTATTTTTGGCTCATCCAAATAAAGGATATTTTCTTATATCACCTCCTGCCTCGTGTCATCTTGGGTTCCTGCATTTTGGGTCCTACCAACCTCCAGCATATCGTGACAGTAAATAACTTAAAAGATGCTCAGTTGTGGGAAAAATATTGGTGGTTTCATAACATATAACCATGATAATCGGGTCTAAAATACATGGGTGTCTCTGGGCGATGCCATATTGGATGTCACATTTCACTCTACGGAAGCTCGTGAGAACAGAATGTAGTTACTGATTTGTGACAAATGGTTATAAAACTTTCAGCATCAATAAATGTTGTTCTTTTACACGTGTACCTCCTCACTCGTTGCCTGTGATGAAAGGGAATCTGATGTTCTTGTTATTTTGCTGGAGGTTGCACTCCCAAGGATTTTTGACCCTAATGGCCATCCGTTGGTAAGGTCTTACTTGAACACAAAAATAATGCTTCCTTGCAATGATTTCGGTATCTACTGCCCCCTATCGCCAGGGAAAATACACACTGTCACTTTATAACATGAGAAGCTATATTTTGTAACCTTTTCACCTAAAGAATAGAATCAGCTTTTTCACTTCAATTCAAGTTTATTTATATAGCGCCAAATAAACACACAAGACAAGAGTCGTCTCAAGGCACTTCACATAATAAAAATTCCAATTCAGGTCAGTTCATTAAGCGAATCAGAAATAATGTTTCCTATATAAGGAACCCAGCAAATTGCATCAAGTCACTGACTAGTGTCAGTGACTATACAGCAATCCTCATACCAAGCAAGCATAAAGCGACAGTGGAGAGGAAAACTCCCTTTTAACAGGAAGAAACCTCCAGAGAATCCTGGCTCAGTATAAGCAGCCATCCTCCACGACTCACTGGGGATTGAGAAGACAGAGCAGACACACACACGCACACACACACACACACACACACACACACACACACACACACACACACACACACACACACACACACACACACACACACACACACACACACACACACACGGACAACTAATGTGTCTATAGTTATATTGTGATATCTTAGTAAATATTCTATTTGGTGAAAGATAAACATTATTGTATTTATCCTAGTGGATTTATAATTAAATGGATAAACTAGTATTAGCACATCAAAAGTCAAGGAAACCAAAAAGTTATTATCAGGAGAGAGAGAATGCTTAAGTGGTTAGCAGCAGTGTGCTAGTCGACGGCCCCCTCCATGAGGCCACCACAGCTCAGCAGAATGTCATTGTCGCTTCTTCTGGGGAGAAAAACACTTACAGAGAAAATAAAGTTAACAGCTGAAATTGCACAAAATAGTACAGTTAAAGAGCAGACTGTAGAAGAAAGCAGTAGAGTGCGAGAAGTGGTCAGTGTATCCTCCAGCAGTCTAAGCCTATAGCAGCATAACTACAGAGATAACTCTGGATAATCTATCCTATTTAGATGTAGGCATGTTGGAGGCAGGGCAAGGGAGAGCCGTCTTTACCGACTGTACACTCCACCTCCCTGACTTGTCCAGATTTAGGCTATCATCAGATTTTAACCATAGGCCTTATCAAATAAAAATGTTTTAAGCCTATTCTTAAAAGTATACAAGGTGTCTGCCTCACAGACTAAAGCTGGGAGCTGGTTCCACAGGAGAGGAGCCTGAAAACTAAAAGATCTGCCTCCCATCCTAATTTTAGATATTCTTGGAACCACCAGTAGACCTGCAGTCTGAGAGCGAAGTGCTCGGTTAGGAACATATGGAACAATCAGATTCCTAATGTATGATTATTAAGAGCTTTATATGTGAGAAGGAGGACCTTAAAATCTATTCTGAATTTAACAGGTAGCCAATGTAGGGAAGCTAAGACAGGAGAGATATGATCTCTCTTTTTAATTCTCATCAGAACTCTAGCTGCAGCATTTTGGACAAGCTGAAGACTTTTAACTACATTCTGTGGACTTCCTGAGAGTAATGAATTACAGTAATCCAGTCTTGATGTAATAAATGCATGAACTAGTTTTTCAGCATCACTCCTGGAAAGGATGCTTCTAATCTTAGCAATATTCCGAAGGTGGAAAAAGGAAATCCTACAAACTTGTGAAACCTGGGATTTGAATGACATGTCCTGGTCAAAGATAACACCAACGTTCCTTGCTTTGTTCGCGGAGATTAATGTAATGCCATTAAGGTCAGGCGATTGGCTAAGCAATTTCCTTTTCTGGATTTCTGGTCCAAAGATGAGAACTTCCGTCTTGTCTTGATTTAAAAGCAAAAAGTTTAGAGTCATCCAATTTTTTATGTCCTCAAGACAAGCCTGTAATGTACCCAGCCTATTAGGTTCATCAGGGTTAATGGATAAATATAGCTGAGTATCGTCAGCATAACAGTGGAAGTTTATCCCATGCTGTCTAATGATTTTACCAATTGGGAGCATATATATAGTAAAAAGAATTGGTCCAAGCACTGAACCCTGTGGTACTCCGCAAGTAACCCTGGAGTATGAAGACGATTTGTCATGTACGTTTACAAAATGAAATCTGTCAGACAGGTAGGATTTAAACCAGCCTAACGCTGTTCCTTTGATCCCTACAACATGTTCAAGTCTTTCTAAAAGAACATTGTGATCAACTGTGACAACAACCTTCCTGAAATGATGGAATAATGTAGCACAGTGTTTTTGCAACCTCCCTCAAATGACATCATTTACCACATCAGCAGCAGTCGTTAATGAGCTGTGGTGTTTTTGTAAATCTCTACTGACGCTTGGACAGAATTTAAGAATTTAGAAATGTGCACATTTCATGATAGGTTGTGACAAAAACACTTCAGTGGCAAATAGAGTCAAACATATGAAAATAGTAGCAGAAAAGTGTTATTTTCCCTTTAGTTTGATTAGGTTAGTAACAGATGTTTCCAGCTTCAGTTATGGGATGGTTCTTTGTAAACAACATCAAGCATACTTTTGATGCAGGTGATGAGGAAGTGGCAGGTGAGGGTAAAGAGTTTTGCCTTATAATTCTATAAACCCTAAGCCAAAGAGCTATGAAAGATTCAGGTATTTTGCTGCACGCGTAGGCAAATCAAAAGCTAAAGTGCTGCCCTGTGAGAAGAGATAGCTCCTGAGTTAAGAGCCCATACGGGCTCAGGAATGTGTTAACAAAGCTGTTTCACTGCTGAAATATCACCCCCACCACCACTTTTTACTGCCAGCTTTAATGTCTCTGAAGCTCATTTATGTCAAACTTCTTTTAGGAGCATTACGGTCATTCTCATCCAGCCTGAGATGTGAGTTATATCTGTGATGACACGGCCTCTGTGTGACGGCCACGTGAACTCCACAGAGGTCAAGTGTATCATCGGCTGCCTGATGAATGAATTTCTTGAGGATTATTTCACAGCTGTCAGGATTAAACAAGCCTGAGTAGGTTTAGAGTGTTGGTATAATAAAAATATATATTTTTTTAAGGTTTATAACCAGTTTTCCATTCACATAAAATGTATTCAGAGCCACAAAACAATCTTGAGGTTTGAAATAACTACAGCTAATTAAGTTATGGTTAGATTATGAAATTAAGAAACTACAAAACATTCTTGTCATTTTTGGGAATGTAATAAAGGAAAAAAAAACAGATTTGATTTTAACAGCTAACAATGCAATATTTTCTGTGTTTGTGGAAAATCAATTGAAACAACAAAGCTTGACCTAAAATGTGGCTCCTTTAATTGTCATTTAAACATTTTCCAAAGAGACCCAGGGAACATTTTTTTCCTTGAAGGCAAGCTTTTGTTTCTTGTTAATGTTGTTAGTGTGTCTTGTTAGTGTTGTCAGGGAAACTTTGCCATTCTAGTTCTGAACGCCAGTCATGTGCACTATGTGCAAAGTTGCATATAATTTCTTATTTATATCCCTCTGCGGTTTTATTTCTTGTAGTGGGAAAGGAAGTAAGGCAATCTAACGAACCATTAGAATAAACTAACAGAACAGTTTTCTTCCTTGTGTTATCAGTTTTATTCTCTCATGTGGATTTTAATCATATGTTTGCACACATTTCTAAAGAAAAGCAAGCAAAAACAAGTGTTTTAATGTTGTGGTTATGTAATTATAGTTATTAAAGTTACAAAGGAGTCTAGAAGGCCCCAGAGCCACAGGTTTGCAGACTTCTGCTTTACTCACACGACAGCAAAGAAAAATATCAAATAGGACCAGAATTTGGTGCAATTAATGCATTATTTATGGACAATACTCTACAAGCATCAGAGGAAACCAAATAATGCTTTTGGAAACATTGACTCAGGTTTTCTCTCGTCTAATGTCTCTGTCTCACACCTACAGCTCACGAGGAGCGATGAAGATCTGATCTAACCTCTTCAGGAGGATTTTTTCGTCTAAACTGAGAAATCATGAGCTCCCCAACAACAGCAAGTCCAAACATGGAGGTGAAGATGGTCTCCCAGGAGATGGCATTGCTTAGCAACATATTAGCAGCTTACACCTTCATTGCAGGTACAGCGTTTGTTCGGATTGTTATGACTGTAGGAGATCAGTATGAAAAGGAAGGATTTCTTCTTTCTGTCTCAGACCAGCCTGAGAGGACAGCTCTGGTGTTTCTCGGCGGCATCTGCATGGGTCTTCTTGTCACACTGTGCGCCATCGTCTTCCAGATTCACTGTAGAGCAGACTGCCACTATGGCAACAGTAACGACCTTCAGCATCGCCACAAGGTCAGACATCCCCGTCGTCAGCACATCTGTGCCCATCAGTCCAGCGACAGCCACCAGGATCACGCCACTGCTGTGGTTGTGGCCTCCGGAAGAACCACTGGGGACAGCGAGACAGAGGACTGGGACGACACGACCGACCTGTCGGCACGAAGGCGCAGACGTTTCGAGAGAGCTCTGCTTCACGCCAACATGTTCACATCATCTGAAGGTGTATTTCAAACAGAGACACACTTGTAATGTTAAATGGTGATGTACTGATTCTGATTTTGAGGGCCAATACCAATTTCTGATTCTTGTACAGGTCATCTCTTTTATGTCATGAAACAAAAATAACATGAAGCTAAAGATCAGAGCAAAAGTTTTGTAGGTAAGCCCAGACTCAGTGTGTTTTGCTCTCGTTGTGTCTTCAGAACTGGACCGGGCCCAGAGGCTGGAAGAGCGTGAGCGTATTCTCAGAGAGATCTGGATTAATGGACAACCAGACATCAGCACCGTCACTCAGAGCCTCAACAGATATTACTGATGCAAAAGTAAAAATAGAGACTGGATGAAAAGAGGCAGACATAAAGGTACAGGAAACTCCTTTGAAAATTGCACCAACAGTTTTTGCACTGCTCCAAAAAGATTTAATCAGTCAGTATGTCTGAAGGAGCCTCGGCGTCGTGTGAACAGGAGCGACACGTGAACTGTCCTGCTCTGGAACCACATGGGACCGACGTGTTTGGAGGAAGAGAAGCAAATTAAAATGAAGACACAAACAAACCAACTCATTCTAATGTTTGAATCTGCTGGGAGTTTCTGTTTTTACCAGAGACTTTCAGAAACAAAAACATGAAGGAAACATTTCATAAGTGAACAGTCTTGCACTTTTCCTTGATGATCGTTGCTGTTTGTAATCCTGCTATAATCCTGACATGACTGCTGGATTATTTTTGTTAATTTAATAGCAGAGGAATAGAAAATATGATGCAAACCTATCTCACCAAAGAGGATCATATCAGCTCCATGCAAGCATGGAGGTCAACATTCTGGTGCTTTCTGCTAACAACTGTGTGATTTGTAGATTACGACAATCCTCATGTTTGAGATGATTGTGCTTTATTTAAAGAGTTAAACATTAAACACGGATGCCAGTGTTTCTGCAATATGGATGTTTTGAGGGTTTGTCCTAGACAGACAGCAAGGTGCAGTCACGGTCATAATAAAAGTTTTAAGAAACCCAAAGAAGGTGAACAGAGAAGCTGTGACAGAGAAGCTGTGACAGAGGAGCAGGATTGAACAAAATCATAAAGCATTTCAAACTTTCCATGAAGGACACTTCTAAAACACTCCTCTTGTGGGTTTCATGCATTTTTAATTACATCAATAAAACCATTTAGGTTGACAAACTGTGTTTGCCTTAAGAGCAATTTGAGTGTGTAAGTGACTTCTCCTATTGTCCAAAATTATTTCTACACATTTTTCTCAGGAAAAAGTGCTTGCATTTAGCACAAAAAGGGAAAAAATATATAATTAATGAACAGAAAAAAGAAAAGTTAGAGAAGGTTCTAAGACGATGACACATTTATGCATTAAAAATTATCATTATTTTATGCTATGATTATGCAATTTGAGTGTAGTTGACCTACTAATCTGATCAAATGGGGCATAATCCTTTGTTGACTATTGTCACAAATTCACCACCTTGAAGCGCCCACACATTTACAAGATTTGTACCGTCATCAAAAATCTGCCACAGTCCCATGTATGTCTATTGCCCTCTAGTGGCAGTTCATTTGGTGACAAGGGCCTATGATGTTTCTTTACTGCTAATTTAATTTCATCATACAGTAAAACTGATCATATTGTTGTTATAGTTGCAGTAGCCAACAAAATGGTTTTAAAAACAAGATTACTGTTGTTAAAACTGGGTCAATGTTAATAACCAGTCAGCAATTTGTGCATCTCTTATCCGCTTTGAAAAGGAACAGGATGGTCAAGGTAGTAATGCTTTGATCATTTTATAGGGATAGCACACATCGGTGTGTTAACACGCTGTTAACAGCAAATGTGTGTGTGTGTGTGTGTGTGTGTGTGTGTGTGTGTGTGTGTGTGTGTGTGTGTGTGTGTAAATGTATATTACATATGTATTTGTAATTATATATGTATAATAATGTATATTTATATTGGTAAATATTGGTAAATGGCAATAACAGTAATATTAATGTAGGATAGCGAAAACTTTTGTGCCTTTTTTTTAAGAAAATGTGTTTTGTGAACTTTTGGTGAGGCCCTGCAACACAAAGAAGACACATTTTGACACATTTTGGAAACTTCCACAATTTGAGTGGAATTCTGGCTTCAGAGCATAAAAACTTCAGTAATTAACCCTTTGATGCATGAATTATGAAATCTTCAACCATGATTTTTTTAACCTTTTTTTCATTCATCTTTAAGTGTGAATGAAACAAATTTCAAAAAGTATTTTTTGTAACATTTAATATTTTACAAATAATATATTACATGTCAAACTCAGCGGACAGCATGCATTCTGAACATGGCTTGACTTACTGAAGTCGAAATGGAGGGGCTCAAATGCAATAAAGTCTTCAACTGCTGTGCTTGTAATAGCAAAAAATAAGTAACAATTTTGAGTACCTGTCCACTGTAGTGACCATTATGCATCAAAGGTTTAAAACCAAGTCAACTTTTATCTAAATTTAAAACTCCTGAAACCCCTCATTTCTGCTGGTTTTGGCGTGCGACTCCAGAAGTGTCAGTGCCCCCCCAGTTCAAGACTTTTGGAAGCGCCCTTGGATGCTGCTGTCGGCATCGGCAGTGCGGTACCGCTTTAACGGGACAGACCGGGCCGGGCGGGGACGTCTTATTTGTGGGATGCAGAGCTGCGAGAACGGGCTGGTACAGCTGGACCGACCCGGACCAGTACCAGAGAAGTCTGCAGACTGTCATCCCTGAAACTCTTCGGGTCTTCGTGCCACCATGAGAGACTACTCGGCCACGCAGAGTGACGGAGGCGGCTGCACGCCCTGCTGCCAAGTTTGCGTCTTTGCTTTTACCGCATTCCTCCTAGTTGCGGAAAGGACGGCGCGTGAGTCCTACCACACGCATAAACACACACCCGCAAACACACACATATATAGGAGCTTATTAAGTGGGTCTATTGTGATGATGTGACCTGCTTATGTCCAGTCTAGTCCAGGTTCTAATTAATTGTTATGTGCATTTGCGCGTGCTCGTGTGTGGATTTATGCGCGTGAGAGCATCAAAACAACGCAAACTTGTGCACTTGTTTCGGTTACAGAGCGTTTTTTCGTTGTGTTGTCATGAATAATAGAACCGCTCAGAGCGTGCAGACTATTTTTAAACCTGAAAACCTGCTGACTCATGTTAGGATATTTTATATTTTAAACTCCTAAATGTCTCACAGAAGCCATATTGTCATATTTGAGCGCTCTTTTTTGAGGGGGGGTGTCTGACTGGATGAGGGGATGGGCGTTCACCTCCGGGATGGGGCCTAGTTTAGCCGGATAGCCCGCCTGTTCGGCAGCTAAGGGTTCGGATTACATGGAGGGGTGAAGGGGAGACAGAGCTGCAGAAGGATGGAGGGATGCAGCAGCTGGTGTCGATAATGAAATGAACAGAGGTCAGTCAAAACAGGGTGGACCTTAATCTCTGCAGATATAAATTCAGGCATAAATTGCGTCTATTATCACAGAAAACTCACAGCCTGATGCAAATAGAGATAAGAAACTTAATTAACTTTTTTGTGCATATGTAAATTGGTGGAGAGTTTAGATGAACAAAAAATGCAACTTCATTCAGAGCTGGATTTCTATTTTTATTAATTTATTGTGACATTTAAAAACATAGATTTATTATTTTCTATACGTGAAATGAAAAAAATATTTTTTTTGAAGTTACAACAATAAGTGTGAATTTTACAGTGAACTTATCACAAAACTATATAGGTCTCAATCACGTTAGAAGGAATGTCCTTAGCTAAGTCACGCCTATCTACTTCCGGACCATGGGTCCCCGGAAAAACGAAAAAATTAATGCAAGTCAAAGGGGCTAAAAATGCTATTCTCTGATTCCGCTTGTTTTGAGCCATGGATTTCACATATGATGTCCGTGCATTTTAAAGAAGCATTTTGATACCAATAATGTGCTTACTTTCGAACGGGGAAAATGTTATTTTAGGTTTTGTGTGAAAATAAATCCAGGACTACGAATATGATTCACGAAAGTGACGTCATCAAACCAGACACGGAGAAAACAGAGGGAAATGGCTGTAAGTTCAGCAAATCATGCCAGTCCTTCCTTCAGGGGGAAAGAACCACTATAAATATGGCCATTTGGTAAGTAGCAGCTATGCTAGGGGAGAGGGGATGGTGACGTCACATATGCGAAGCACCAGTGTCTGGTTTGACATCATGCTAATTACGAACTTTTACATTCTGATAAATCTCAAAGTTTGTGAATGGCGTGATCGAAACACCCACAATAAGTCGTCGTCGTTGTCTTCCGCTTATCCGGGTCCGGATCACGGGGGCAGCATTCCAACTAAGGAGCTCCAGACCGTCCTCTCCCCGGCCACCTCCACCAGCTCCTCCGGCAGGACCCCAAGGCGTTCCCGGACCAGATTGGAGATGTAACCTCTCCAACGTGTCCTGGGTCGACCCGGGGGCCCCCTACCGGTAAGACATGCCCGAAACACCTCCCCAGGGAGGCGTCCAGGAGGCATCCTGACCAGATGCCCAAACACCCACAATACATTTCATTCAAACTGCAGTACAACATATGTGCGATCCAGGAGGTAAGGCAAAGCGGATTAGAAAATAGCTCTTGTAGCACTTTGACTTTCATTTGCATTCATTTTTTCGTTCTTCTGGGCAGGGACGAAATTTTGATTTCAGAAGTGGGGGGGACACAGCAGGCTTGTGCGGATTTGGGGTGGGGGGTGTTATGTAAAGACCCCTTGACACGTCATGTGCCCATCTCAATAATTTTTCCATCCTCTATATATATATATATATATATATATATATATATATATATATATATATATATATATATATCAAAGTTAAAAAATGTACAACTCTATTATTATTTTTATTTATTATCATTATTGAAGTGCAGTTTTGGCTGTTGACAATGGACAGGCTATTGTATTTATTGTTTTGGGTCTTTTTTTATTGTTTTTGGTGCAACATTTTCTAACAGGGAGTGAGATTCCTTTTTTATTTAATTTTTGTTGTTATTTTTATTCATTTAGAAGTTCTGGTTCTGGACATTTCAATGTTAAATGAAGGTTTCTTTGTTTCATTTTAAAGGGTGTACTTGCATTATTATGATATATTAACATTATATTAGTGGTTATTTTGGTCTAGATAATGTTGACAATATCGTTTATCATCAACAATTTATTGGACAAAATATCGTCCAGCAAAATTTGTTACATTCCCAGGCCTAGTCAAAAGTATAAAAATTATTTATACATAAACGGTCCCTCCTGAGATCTGGCCGTTTGGTCATTTGCTGTGTTAGAGGACATGCTGAACTAATGTTTTACACATGATCATCACCCTAACATTTGAGTGTATAAAAACATATTAAATATGTTTTTTCCCTTAAAAGTGTTTAAACAGTTGTTGCATTTCAACACACAAAAAATAAATGGAAAAAATAAGATAAATCTAATGAAAAGTGTACATCTTTGACATTAAGCTTGAAAAAAATCTGTTGACGATGATGATACTGTTCATTTTTCAGAGCTTTTTAATGTGAACATATACATTGCAATAGATAAGTTTACAATAAAGTTAAATGATAAAAGTTTTGAAGTTACACTTCTACTACTACTACTACTAGTAATAATAATTATGATGATAATAGTAATAATAAAAAATAATAATAATTATAATAATACGAATAAATTGTGTCTGAGGAGTCAGTTATGTGGAGGAGATGAGTTTGTAAAAGTTAGTTTTGAGTATGTTTGTGAAGGAGGAGGTGAGTCTGAGCTTAATGCAGGGGTGTCACATGTTCCAACTTACGTTTTGACTTTGAAAGAAGTCTCTTATATCCACTTTTCGTTTTCTTGACATGCTGCCTCCTGGCTGTGCCTAACTACCAAAGACTCACAAATGAACACTTATTCAAATGTTATGTAATTGTAGCAGTGCTGAGCTCTGATATTACACAGCGTCTAGTTGACAATGTGACTCAGTACCGGTGTTCCCTAGCGGCTCCAAACCAGCAAAACAACGTGAGCACGTTCTGACTGTTTACAAGTTGAGTGACAGCAGCAACAGCCAATAATACGTTAGCAAGTATCAGCAGAGCCAATAGATTAGCTTTTGGGCGGGTCTAATAGTAAACCGGTTTCCGTTTCGGTCCTAGTGCTCAACCAAATCCATTTAATGGAGCGTAACATTATTTTTGGACGGAAAAAAGTGCAGGGGACCAAAACTGCCTTTTGAAAAAGTGGGGGGGACATGTCCCACCCGTCCCCCCCCAAAATTACGTCCCAGCTTCTGGGGACCAATGAGAATCTGTGTGAGCAAGTGCTGCTGCACCTGCATTTGTAATTTGACACCAGCCGGCAAAACGCAGCAGGGCTTTGGAAAGGATCTAAACCGGAAACAGGAGTGACCCAGAAGTTATTTCTTGTTCGCTATGGCATCTTTTTGTTTTACTGTAATATCAGGTGAAGCAGGCTAGAGGCTAACGTTGAGCTAACAATGCTAACAGTGTATGGTAAATGGCCTGTATTTGATATAGCTCCCTCTAGAATCTTAGAACCTTACAATGCGCTTTAAAACAGTCATTCACCTATTCACACACACACATTCACATCCTAGTGGTGATGAGCTTTCGTAATCGGAAGTACCCCGCTCAGTCTGTTGCTGTTGTTGACTGCAGGTGGATGTCGAAGGGACCGGTGGCGCCTGTGTACAGCAGACTCACCTCTGTCAATGTGCCCCAGGGCAGCTGTGGCTACAATGTAGCTCATCACCACCAGGGCATGAATGTGTGTGTGGATGAGTGGTTGTTTTGTAAAGCGCCTTGGGGGTTCCAAGACTCCAGAAGGCGCTATATCAAATACAGGCCATTTATTTTGTAATGTTTTGATTCATGGTGCATTGCTTAAAAGCATCTTTCCTGTAAATATGACTGTTTTCTCTTTGTGATTTAACAGTGATCTACTGCTTTGTATACTATCTGTGGGTGGGTCACAACTACTGCTATGCCTACCTTGCTGGCTTCACGGCTCTGTTCCTGCTACCAGGTGAAGAATGACAGACAGATCAAAATATAGCTGAAGAAAACCAGCTGATTTTATCCTACTGTGTTTCTCAGGCTGGTTTCCACAGTGGCTCAGTTATCTGTGGTACCTGTCAGATGGACGAATCTCCAGGAAGTCTCTCAGATGGACACACATTCTGCACCTAGGCATCTTCAAAAGGTATGTTCAGGGTCTACACTTGTGTATTTATCAATGGAGTGCAGAACCAGGACTCACTCCTCATCATGCTTGGTGCCCACAGGCTGTGGGAGTGTATGCGTTTGCCAGATGAGGACGTGTACGGTGAAATCATGCAGCAGGCTGATGTTTCTGCTTTACGGCTGTTTGAGGCCTTGGTGGTCACCCTCCCCGAGACTCTTCTCCACACCTACGTCCTCATCTGTACTGATATCGGAGTTAAGTCTCCAGGTGAGCAAAGCAGAAAAGTCCAGATAATGATGTGTGCAATGCATGCTGGTTTTAAAAGGTATATAAATATTTTTAAGCATTAGAAACCATTTGGCCTGGATATGAATGATTAAACATTGAGGATTAAATTCAATAAATCAGATCAGGGTTCATCATAAGCAACGTGAAATTATCTTTTCCCCCGTGAAGATGAACATCAGCACAGTGCACGTCATCTGCTCAGGGTTACATTGTGACAATATTATCATGAAATATTAGACATGTCTGATATTATTGGATGATTTTGGCATTAAAATGTAATATTGGAAATTATCTGTGTCAGTTTTTACTTTTTAAATGACACAAATTTTACATTCTATGCACTTATTATACAGGTCCTTCTCAAAAAATTAGCATATTGTGATAAAGTTCATTATTTTCTGTAATGTACTGATAAACATTAGACTTTCATATATATTAGATTCATTACACACAACTGAAGTAGTTCAATCCTTTTATTGTTTCTAATATTGATGATTTTGGCATACAGCTCATGAAAGCCCAAAATTCCTATCTCAAAAAATTTGCATATCATGAAAAGGTTCCCTAAACGAGCTATTAATCTAATCATCTGAATCAACTAATTAACTCTAAACACCTGCAAAAGATTCCTGAGGCTTTTAAAAACTCCCAGCCTGGTTCATTACTCAAAACCGCAATCATGGGTAAGACTGCCGACCTGACTGCTGTCCAGAAGGCCATCACTGACACCCTCAAGCAAGAGGGTAAGACACAGAAAGAAACTTCTGAACGAATAGGCTGTTCTCAGAGTGCTGTATCAAGGCACCTCAGTGGGAAGTCTGTGGGAAGGAAAAAGTGTGGCAGAAAACGCTGCACAATGAGAAGAGGTGACCGGACCCTGAGGAAGATTGTGGAGAAGGACCGATTCCAGACCTTGGGAAGCAGTGGACTGAGCCTGGAGTAGAAACATCCAGAGCCACCGTGTACAGGCGTGTGCAGGAAATGGGCTACAGGTGCTGCATTCCCCAGGTCAAGCCACTTTTGAACCAGAAACAGCGGCTGAAGCGCCTGACCTGGGCTACAGAGAAGCAGCACTGGACCGTTTCTCAGTGGTCCCAAGTACTTTTTTCGGATGAAAGCAAATTTTGCATGTCATTCGGAAATCAAGGTGCCAGAGTCTGGAGGAAGACTGCAGAGGGAAATGCCAAAATGCCTGAAGTCCAGTGTCAAGTACCCACAGTCAGTGATGGTCTGGGGCGCCATGCCAGCTGCTGGTGTTGGCCCACTGTGTTTTATCAAGGGCAGGGTCAATGCAGCTAGCTATCAGGAGGTTTTGGAGCAATTCATGCTTCCATCTGCTGAAAAGCTTTATGGAGATGAAGATTTCATTTTTCAGCACGACCTGGCACCTGTTCACAGTGGCAAAACCACTGGTAAATGGTTTACTGACCATGGTATTACTGTGCTCAGTTGACCTGCCAACTCTCCTGACCTGAACCCCATAAAGAATCTGTGGGATATTGTGAAGAGAAAGTTGAGAGACGCAAGACCCAACACTCTGGATGAGCTTAAGGCCGCTATCGAAGCATCCTGGGCCTCCATAACATCTCAGCAATGCCACAGGCTGATTGCCTCCATGCCACGCCGCATTGAAGCAGCCATTTCTGCTAAAGGATTCCCGACCAAGTATTGAGTGCATACCTGAACATAATTATTTGAAGGTTGACTTTTTTGTATTAAAACACTTTTCTTTTATTGGTCAGATGAAATATGCTAATTATTTGAGATAGGAATTTTGGGTTTTCATGAGCTGTATGCCAAAATCATCAATATTAGAAACAATAAAATGATTGAACTACTTCAGTTGTGCGTAATGAATCTAATATATATGAAAGTCTAATGTTTATCAGTACATTACAGAAAATAATTAACTTTATCACAATATGCTAATTTTTTGAGAAGGACCTGTACATCAAACTTTTCAGATGTTTTTCTCTTCACTCAGATTGTCAAAATATAACAGATCCATGGTTTGTTTTTTGGGATTTTTGCTTGTTAGGCACAACTGGCCTAATTTAAATTTAAGTAGCTGTCATATTATGCACAGATGATGTTTAACATACTTAGTCACTCATTTGGCTCCTCACAATACAAATTAGAAAAATACAAACTTCTCATTTAATTGAGGTTTTTTTCATCCTTTTTTTGCACATGGTTGCTTTTACAATTTCATATATGTTTGTATTTGTTATGATTCTCCAATTGAAATGATTCCTTCTATATTCATTGTAGAGTGAACATGTTCTGATTTAAATAAATACTGTTTGTATATATAAAATTTTTTAAGTATGTGATTTTAATTTAGCCTCATTTTCTTCTCCACAATATTGTTTTTTTAAAAGTAGTTTATACTTGTGAAAACATGGTATTTCATGTTTGTTGGTTGAAACATATATAAACCTTATTTTCCCATCTCTAACTGGCGAAAAGAAAGAGAAAGTACTGCAGTAATCAAATCTGACTACAGGAAGTAACTATTCATACACACTGAACCTTTAAGTATGGATGATAGGAGATGTGATTTTAGTTAGCTAAAATAATCTTGTTTTGTTTATGAAGGGGACTCTGCATATATTAGTATTGGTTTATATCATATATTGAAAGTTGGACTATATCAGGTATTAGTAAAAAATAAAATAAAATAAAAATAAAAAAGCAGGTGTCTAACATCTCCTAAATGTCAGAAACATAGCTTCAAACAACTACCATTTCTCCTTCTTTTGTTCTTTTTAAAAATAATAACGTTACCGTATTGATGTTTTGGTGTTATTGTAAACCATGACCGATGTCATCAGAACCCAGGAAAGTGTCAGATGTTAGTCTGGAAATAAACAAAGCATGCTATTACACCACAACATGGAAAAGCAATCACAAACACGGACATAATGGTTTATATCAGAAGTTAATGTCTAATCTGTTACTTTTTTAAGCAACCAGACAGCTGTGTACTAAGTGAAAATACTTGTGATTGCTACTATAGCATTTTCTCAATTTTACCACCATACAAGATGATCTTTTAATACACAAAATAAACAAACAAAGCCTTTTAAAGTTGTGCGTCAGTGGATCAAAACACTAATATTTCTTCTCTTTAGCCTCGGTGTGTTTTGCAGTGTGTTTGTTGTCTCTGGCCTGGGCGTTGGTCCTCTATGCCCGAGCCTGTTCACTCATCAGACCTGGACATTTACAGATGACACCTGCTGCCATCCTCTGCCGACTGCTGTGGAGGGTGAGACAGAAACAAACAACTTTCCAACAGCACACACCCTCAGACTTACAGAGGTTATAGAGTGTGTGTGTGTGTGTGTGTGTGTTTATATGTATGTGTGACTGATGTCTGCAGGTCAGTATGTTGGGATCAAGATTTGCTGTGCTCATGCTCTTCACTCGCATCTTCCAACAGTGGGTCCTGGGAGTTATTGGTAAGCCTAGATGCAAAAACCTCAAAGCTTTATGCTTTTTATGTTGCTCCCCTACAGTGTGTGTGTGTGTGTGTGTGTGTGTGTGTGTGTGTGTGTGTGTGTGTGTGTGTGTGTGTGTGTGTGTGTGTGTGTGTGTGTGTGTGTGTGTGTTTCAGGTGTGCACTGGCTGGGTGCTACCTTTTGGATGGTGTCCCAGCAGACCAACATCATTCGCTCAACGAGTCGATGGAGACTCTTTAACCTGGTCTTGGGAGCCGTTCACATCTTCCTCTTCCTCAACGTGAAGTACGGACAGTCCAGATACCGCATGGCTGGGTTTTACCTGGTATGCTCCCAAAACACTAACCATTAAACTGAGAAAAGGGTGTCTTTGTCTTCTGTTTTAGAGGAAAGTATTGCAGTGGTCAGATGTAGACTGTGAAAAAAAATACTTAAGTTAACACATTTGATTTAAATATATAGTTTATGATCAGATTTCATCAGTTTCTGCTCTAACCTTTACAGGTCATGTTTCTAGAGAATGCTTTGCTTCTTCTGGCCTCCTCCTGGTTGTTTGCTATGGTGTCCTGGGACACTGTGGGTATCCCAGCTGCCGTGTTCTGCAGCTTCCTCATCGGTGAGACATGCAGCCCATTCTTGCATAAAAATTGCATCTATGTACAAATTTTATGATTATTATATTTTACAAAGTGAACGTTCTGTTTGTTCTTTAGATTTGAGACATGGTTTTGCATTTTCTCTGCAGGAGTGATAGCTCTGGTGCTGTACTACCGTTTCCTCCATCCTAAATCTTTTGAGATCTTCCAGAGCATTCGTCACAGGGGGATCGGGGGAGCCTGTATGCAGCGTGGGTCTACACTCTCACTGGAGGAGAAAGTAGCACCCAGCTTCCATCGCCACGCAACATTATCTGGTCTGTGAATCATTGACCCATCAGTCCATGTATGTGAAGTATAGTCACATCTTTCTGATAATAAAATAAAATCCAATTATTGTGGGTGTTGTGATCAGGAGGCGGGACTTTAATGGACCTTCCAATCCAATGGGAAGGCTGGAAACATCACCACTGGCTGCTGATTCGCTTGGCTCTGAAGACGGGGGATGTTTCTAGGATCTGGTCCGCGTATGGTGAGGGGGGACTGGCTGGACTGATGGGACTTTCTGAAGAGGTTCATTCCCCTGATGTACACCGTGTCCCTCGGGTTTGCTGCTCTCCTGAATTAAAAGCCTCAATAATTCGAGACTCCTCCTTCTAGCCAGGTATAATCTTTTAAAGTCATGCAAGGAGGTTTCAAATCTTGTGTGTGTGTGTGTGTGTGTGTGTGTGTGTGTGTGTGTGTGTGTGTGTGTGTGTGTGTGTGTGTGTGTGTGTGTGTGTGTGTGTGTGTGTGTGTGTGTGTGTGTGTGTGTGTGTGTGTGTGTGTGTGTGTGTGTGATTTGACAGATTGCCCCTCCTCAGCCACGGGCTCTTCAGATCTCCCATCCAGCTCTTCCAACTGCTCCACAGGTGACCCAGGCAAGACCATTGTTAGAATCTGTTTTCAGATTATTTGCCAAAATCTCTTGAATTAAAAAGTAAGTAAGTACATTCCATTTATGTAGCACTTATCACAGACATAGAATCACAAAGTGCCTCACATAGATCAAATAAAACAAAGTCATGAAATCATAATGATCTAAAAACAGAAATAGATTAACATCAGAAAAATAAAGTCATAAAATTATAAAAATTTCATAAACAGATGAAAGATATTCTATGAAATAGGACAATGTTTGAATAAAAAGTTAAACATTTTTGTTCATACTATCACATCTTTATTAATATTACAAAATTTTACAATATTGCTTTGCATCATATTTTCAGTGAATCATGTTTTATTTATAAACCCTCATTGCTTTAAAGGCACAGGGTGTGATATTTTTACCTGTTTACTATCAAATCCTGCATTTCCTGTTCACAAACGTCCTTTTTCACTAATATTTCTCACCAACATCAATTCTAAATATTCCTCTCAACTTGAAATTTTACATTTTTATATACATAAACTGTGGGCGAGGCCCGACCATCTTAAAATACAGTAGCTGTTTAGGGACATATGAGCTCCATGTTTCCCTTTTGGACCATGACTGTAACCTGAAAGAACCAGCAGAGGGCGGCAGTGCGTCCTGGAAGCATGGAGTCTGCTAATTCAACTAAGAAATAGAAAAAAATAGCTACACCGTTGCTGTACTTGTTATTTTGAACAAAAAAAAACTTAAATAAAAAGACACATAAAATTTGTCAGTTCATCATCATGCTAGCCGTGAGCTAAGTAAGATAAGTCAACGTTGTTTATTTGATGTCCTCAGCGTGTCCCTGGCTCACAAACACTCCTGAACCAGCCGTGAGCAGCCAGTGATCGCTCGATGCTCCATTTCCATAAGCTGGTGGCGGCAGCCAGTTTGTTTACATCGAGCGGTGCGCTCCGTGATCCGCGTGAAACAAGTGTTGTGGGCATGGACGTAATTTTTTTATTTGGGGGGGGGGACATGTCCCCCCCCATTTTTTCCAAAGTCACGTTTTGACCCCTGCACTTTTTACCATCCAAAAACAATATTACGCTATGTTAAATTGACACTGGTTGAGCTCTAGGACCAAGCAGAAAACAACCGTTTGTGTTGAAGCCTGTTTCCCATTAGAGCTAAAGATACACCCTGTCCCCCCCACTTCTAAAGTGAAAATTACGTCCATGGTTGTGGGAAATTATGTTCGCCTGAAATATTCTGTTTCCCTTTTTAAAGAGGTCGAGTAGCTTGTTTTAAGCTTTGTGTGGGTTAGGCTACACAGGTTGGAAACTGATTAGTCAAACTCATGAGTGAGCCACCGTAGCTGCAATACTTTCTCTGAACTGCATGGCGCTAAAGAGTCGCGTTTTTTCATCATGATTTCAATGGATTTCTCACACTGGGCCTTTAAAGGGACATCTTATGAAAAACTTGTTTTTTGCTGCCATGTGGGTCTCTGCTGCCTCTACAAAATAAACATAAACAGACAAAAGGCAGCAACATAAGACAGAAAAATGTTAAAATTGTTAAAGGTCTAGAGAAAACGTAGACACTGGGCAAATGCAGTTAGATTAATCAGAAAAAACTGTTATAAAACAAATTTTGTTTCAAACTGTAATCATTAAAATAAACCTCAAAAACCAGATAACATTTCTAATATTTAAAACAAAATAAAATCAGATAGAAAGAAAAGGATTTGACTTTAGGTAAAAGAGAAGGTCTCATCCAGACGACCGAAGAGACATAGAGCTTGTTGTGTAAAAGCACATCTGACAAATAAACAGGAATAAGACCATAAATAGACTTAAAAGCCAATAAAAAACACTAACTAAAATTAGTTCCACGTTCCTTTCTGGTCATAGTCAGCAGTTTAACAGCTGAGTTGTGAGGCAGCTGGAGGCTCTTCTGTAACACGTATTGCCCCAATAAATATAAAAATGCAAAGAAGATTGTTTTCTTGGTTTTTGTTTTGCGGTTAAAAACAGAAGATGGACGATGTTTAAGGTCATGACCTCAGCTGACAGGTTTGCTTCTTGTGCCCAGGTGAGAGAAGCGGCACCGGCACCCAAACCTGCTCACACCTGTGTTATAGCTAGACCTGTGAGAAAAGCTCCGCCCACAACCATCCAGGATATGAGGAGATTCCCAGAAATCATCCCGGTCCATGAGGTTATTCCTGAAGAGACTGCTGAGGAAGAATCAAGTGCAGCACATTCAGATGGAAAAGGTTGGCTGCTGGAGGAAAACCCAACATGCAAACAAACACACATAACACAGAAATGTCATGTATGTTTTGTTTATTCATCATTTAAACCTATTAATGATCTTCTGCTTTAAAGGGGACGAGCAGTTTCAGAGTGCTGCTTCCGGCTCCCCGTCTCTCTCCTCTCTACAGCAAACAGGAAGTCTCCGTCACATCGACAGCAACGCTGCATCTCTGACCGAGGCCTCATCCTCTGTGGGGTCTCTGGACATCAAGACACCTGGATGGTCTCCAGAGCGGCGCTCCCCTTTACTGCTGGCCTCCCCAGAGAAGAAAGCGGCAGCCCCTGGAGAATCCAGCACCACTCTGTATTTCAGCGCAGATGCGCCTTCGCCCTCTAGTGGGAGCTATCTCGGCTGGGGCTCAGAGCTATCGCCGATTTCAGCCTACCGAAGCCCCTATCGGATCAGAGAAGCTCGCTTTATCACATCCACCCCACGACTGGAGCCTCGAGGCGGGGCTGAGAGTCCTGGTCCTTCTCCTGTTGTTGTTATCCCTGCAACTCCCGGCACCACTCCAGGCACTACACCAGGTGGGACCCCTGGGGCCACCACCCCTGCAGCTTCGACCCCTAGTACTCCAGTCATTCCCCTCACTCCAGTCATCTCTCACGCCCGCAAACAGGTTGTGCAGTACGTGGACTTTAGAGAAAACTTGGTGTAAAGATTAGTGAAGTAAAAGAAATGCTGTCTTTTCCAGTTTAGATGTTTATTAGACACAAACAGGCGTTTTCATGTGAATTATCTAGCTGCACAGCTAGTGAATCTTTTCAGGTCTTTATAGACTTCAAGTATAAATTCCTGATTCACAGTTACACACACAGCCTCCCCCACCCATAAAACTACAGATGACAAAATAGCTGAAAATGGGAACCTTGTGTATTTCGACAAACCTCATTACCTTCTTTATGCTGTCTGTTGATTTGGGCTCATATTTCTGCATGAACCTATTTTTGCAGGACAACTGAATAGTTGGGATGTTCGATATTGGCTCCTTTACAAATATCCAATGTAACGATATTTTCTAAATCCTTTTAGGTTACTAACATCACACATATCCTATCATGCATAACTGTGCAAAATATGACAGCTACTTCGATTTAAGTCAGGCCAGTGGTGCTAAACAGACAAAAAGATCCAGAAAACGTAACCTTAGATCTGTCGTATTTTGACATTTTGATTGAGAGGAGAAGTAGTTGAAGAGTTTGATGTATAAGATGTGCATGGTATGTAGAAGCTGTGTCAGTTGAAGAGTAAAAACCGATAACGATCATTTCCAATGTTACATTTTTACTCTGCTATTGTCAGAGGACATGGGCCGGGAGGAGCTATTCTCTATTGAATAGTAATTTATTTCTATACCATTTTATTTGTATAGCACTTTCAGACACAGCAGGAGGTTGTACAATGTGCTGAGCAGTAGCGAGCGAGCTGAGTTGTAGAAAAGAGATGCAGTCATGGGGCAAAAGAGTGCTTGCGTCAATCAAATGAGTCTAATGTGTCACTGCTTGCAGTGAAGAAATCAGTGGTTAGCACTTGGAGAATCGAGAAATGCTGCTTTAAAAACAAAAACTGTCTGCTTTAAACTGAAAATGACTAAGGTAGAAGGTTGAAATTTCCAATTTAGTAATTTTTCAAATTTATTTTCTGTATACAATGAGGCAGAGAAACGTTAAAAGTGCAAATAAATGACTACCTTTTCTTTCATTAGCTTCTCTTTTATACACTATGTGATATCTGGCCGAGTCCACTTATGTGTTTAAAGACATTTTGCTTCCAGAGATAAGCTATTTCTGCCTATTTTGTCTTTCTTTAAGTCAAATGTCTAAGATAACAAAAAAAAAAAAAAACACTATCTGAAGTTATCTCCACCTAAATTTTTATAAGAACGTTAACCGAAAGTGTCGGTATATTATGAATGTTCCTTGGGGTTAAAACTGTGAAGCATAATCAAACATCTCAAAGTATTCAACTATTAAACTGCTACTTACAACATATGAAATGTGAAAATTTTAAATCAAGTTTTAAAAGATATTATTATTCAGTTTGAAAAGTATTCTTATTTTTTGTCATTTTTTCTATACTTGTCTGTAGTGCAGCACGTGTTTTTGTTTACAGGTCACACTACACCACACAGTGTATAAAACACTTGTTTTATTCACAAATCATTTGTTTAGAGACTAAAACACATGGTTATATATGTGGATGTCGCTCTAAAAATGTCTTTAAAGTTACTGTGTGAGAATTAGGGAAATTGTGCAAAAATACAGAGCTGTGCAGTTTTCGGTTGCTCCTTAATTTTGATCCCACTGGTTGAGAATTCTTGTAATTTTTTCAAAATTATCAGTATTTTTGATAAGCATTTTTGGGGTATTTGGGCAATTTTATTATTATTTTCTGTCAAGTTCTCAAATCCGAACCACAATTATATGGAGAATTTAAATAAATGTATAGAAAACAGGATAAAAAGGAAAGATAATGATTTAAAATAAAAACTAACAGAACCATAGCATTTGTTTAATCATTTTAAATGATCTTATAATTCAGCCTGATGTATAGACTCAAATAAGAAATTATGGTCAAAGTGGCCTTCAGCCTAATTTTTATTATGACACTTAGAATTATTTTAACTCTAACCACAGCTGATCTTCAGCATCTTCCAATGGAACTTGGAACACACACACACACACATACAAATATATATCTATAGATAAGATATATATTATATGTAATGCTAAAACATGGGCAGCAATAAGACATGCTTTATGGTAAAAATAAAAGTAATGCTCTTTTAGCAGTAAATGCTTCAGTTAAATGTGTTTGTCAGTTAGATTTTCTCTAACTCATGCTAGAATGAATGTGACGTAGCAGGAACGAGCCAGCTTATGAAATGTAACTGCACTGATTATGCTTTCATCTTTAGAAATGACTCTTCTTGGTCCTAACGAATCGATGCTTTTTGCCTTGTATAACCATCACTGCAGCTGCCACGCTTGTCTGCTTGTTTTGTAACACTCCTGATATTTACCCGTTTTATTTTATACTTTTGAGTCTTTTATATGTGATCAAAGTTCCTGTTGGGGAAAGTGGGTGAGGTTAGTGTTGAATATTTTTTGTTTAGTGAACCTAGAAGTTGTCACAGATTCAGTGAATGAATGTAATTTCACCGGACATTAACATTCATCACTTCATCTCTGTGAGGATTTCCACAGAACCAGAACCACTGTGGTGCAGATGACTCATTAGTGTTTTATTGATGTGACAAAAATAAAGCCATTTATCATGACCGAGCCACAGATTTCTGTTTGATTGCTGTTTTCAGATCAGTGCAGACAAAAGAAACCAGAGCAAAAATCTTTTGTTTATATTTATTAAGAATGTAAAAAGAGAGCTGAGCATACTTCCCTGCAAAAAGAAAAAGAGAGGCGGACTCTAGGTGAGCAATAACCGGGTTTCTCAGAATCGGGCTGAAAGTTGATAGAAATGATGATTCTCTGACAGCAGTTTAATTCAAACTTAAGAGGCGACTTTAATAAACCTCACGATCGACTCCTAAGATGAGAAACTTGATGTATACAGATTAAATCAGCAGAGTGAATGTTAAGCAAAGCCAAGAGGAAACTAATGGATGCTGGAAACATTTCTCCTCCTCAGTCCTTCCTCAGTGGTAGTGTCTGCTCATCAATGCCCTTCTTAGTGATGACGCAGATCCGAAGGGCATCTCCGGTGTAAACATCTCGCTCTGCGGCCGAGATGAAGACATCTTTAACCAGCTGAACCGCCTTTTCCTTAGTCAGAGGAACATGTTGCACACCCTCCATGTTCTTAAATCCGATCTGTGATGGGACATTTTGGAGACAATCAGCCTGTGTCCACAGCGAGGAGGAAGAGGAAAAGAAGGTGTTAGGGACCTACCTGGTTGTCTAGCAACGGTTGTAGCATGGCACTGGCTGATCCTCCAGCCTTGTAGGTGTCTCTCTGGTAGGAACCCACTGGGTCGAAGCTGTACACAGCTCCTTTGCCTGCATTACACATGTTAAATATTAACATTTTTAGACTATTATTGAAAACAGTTTGGGTTAGGGTTACAGTTTATGCTTTAGACTCAATGCATCAATCACAATAATGGCATTGGTGTACTATGAGAAACATTCTAACGTTCTACTAACAAACGAGACAGCTGTTTTAATTCCTATTACTTAATTTAACTTAACAGGTTGCAGGGGCCAAATTCACACCACCAAATGGAAATAATCCTTAAAAAATAAACACAAAAGCTAAAGTCCACCTGTGCAGCTGAAAACTCACCTGTTCAAGCTGGCTTTTGTATGACCTTCTTCACTCTCTCTCCCTACCTATTCCACCTTCCTCAGGATCCACTGATTTCCCTCCTTAAAGATATTTTTAATCATTTTCTAAATTCTTATTTATATTTTTAAATTTTTGTTTTTGTGAAGCATCTCATGATTTCACTATAGAAAAGATCTTTTCTTCTTCTTCTTCTACTTAATCAGTATATTTCTGTAACCAACTGACAAGACAACTCCAAAAACATCTAAGCACTTGCAAACAGAACGTTCAGTCCTTTACAATGTTTTAGGTGTTGGCCAATAAACTAAATAATCTTGCACTTTCACTTGATAATGTGTAGATATAGTAGGTAGGTGTAGAATAAGTGTGGGAACCCCTGCTTTAGACCAAAGGACAAGAGATATTCTTATGTTTGTTTATAGAGCAATTGTATCAGCAGCCCAGATCAGTTAAACACTGGGACATGGTGTCAATACCCACCTTCCTCATCCAGTCCCCCGATAATGTTGTAGACGTAATACGGAAAGAACCTCCTGCCGTACAGGATGGTGGACAGCATGGCTGCAATAGCTCCACTGGTCATGGTCTTGTTGTTTGAGTGTTTGTACATCTGAGAAGGAAAAAAATAGGAACCACTCATTCAAAGTAACAAAACTACTTAGAACTATAACAAGCATAAAAACGGTAATAAGAACTACAATGCAAGGGGTTCATGGATTGGTAAGCTTCATTTGAAAATTCTTGAATTAACTTGTTTTATTATTACAGAAAACAGGTTTTACACCCATGCAGCAAAATGAGCTAAATTCACAGCACTGACATAACATGAAAGAGTTAATGTGTCTCATAAACATTTACTGAGGATGTACACCTTAGCTAAAATTTAATTCAAGCACTTTATAGTAAGTTATCAATATGTTTTTTTTTGTTGCCAAAGACAGATTGAATTCATTTAACCATCTGTGTTGCAGGGTTGTAAATACAAAGGTCAATTTTTCCACCATTGATGCTTTTTAATGTGATGACACAAGGCAGTTTGAGAAGTACATATGAAAAGAAGACAAGCCTTTCCCGATCAAACTTTCATAAAACAGCAGCATCAAATAAAACACGGTGAAACCAGAAGGAGCCCACCTTTAGTCTAGCATCAATTATTTTTGTCAGAGTTAGACAGTCGCCATGGAAACCACTGCAGCCTATGACAGTCGTGTCTGTCCTGAGAGGAAAACAACACATTCAGACGTTAGAATATTATAATACTCCATCCTTCTTGTCCCTAATGTGTTCTGCTGGTGCAGCTTTATAAAATATCAAAGCACAGAAGGCAGCAACTTTAATAAATGTTTTAAGATATTTCAACAGACAGAACTGCTGGTTTGTAGGGCCTTGTCCATCATTTCAGTAGACAAATTACTTTGCACTTACAGCTTGTAGCATTTGGGAGAGTCTCGGCTGTGGATGGAGTAGCCTTCGCTGAGCCTGGTGTCTGATGCTACAATGGCAAAATCATCGCCAGCAACTGCTAGTACAGTTCTGAGGAAATAAGAAAGACGGGTTATTCACATAAAACACAACTTTGATCAGCAAGAACTGCTAGCTAACGAATGTTATTGAGTCGAAACTGAAAGTGTTGCTTTTCACAATGGTGGGGTCAATAGCGAGGAATTAAACCCAATAAAACAATTTAGTACGCATTTTAATATCACATAAACAAATTACATCCGCATACAACCCGTAAAGAAAAGGTTTACGTGGTTAGGACTTCGTCTGTTACTGTTAGCCTGTTAGCTTATCGAAACAGGAATTAGTTCTACTGACCCTCCGTTGAAGGCGTAAGGAGAAAACCTGTGCTCTACTGGGCCAGTATAATGATAATCCTTCATCTTCCCAGGATCTCCAAAAGTCTGAGCCGAAAGCATTTTTGAAACACAAAAGAGGACAAAAACCGTAGATCTAGAAAACTCGCTGTCTCACTGCAATATGGCAGCTTTCTTCTTCTACGGTCACTAACGCTTTTTTTGGAGGGTTTCTGTGAGAACAGCGCCCCCATTAGGCTGTTGGACGTTAAACACACGTGTACTGTAGATGGGTTTTTACAAAACCTCTTCTTGTCTCACTTGCTTAGATATCGATAAGAGCATTAATTCAAGTCACAATCACATTTTCAGTAAAACATTAAGCGTATTAATCGAAAAATATTTTAAGACCTGCAAAACTGTAATTGTAAAAAAAAACATCCACCCACCTTTATTATGTGATAACCAATTAATATCACTTAGTAAATGCTGAGATTCTGAATTGTGAGAGAACAGTTTATGGTTTATCAGTCAGATCAATAAAAGCCATTGACTAGAGATTATCAGAGAACCAAAATAGTTTTCAGCATGCTCGTTACCAAGTTACTTAACAGAAAGGATATTTTTCGGCCTGCAGTGTAAAAATCCTGTTGAACCAGCGGCAGTTTTAAGTAAATGCAAATATAGTCACTCAGGATAAAAATAGAAAAACTGAAAAAAAAAGGAATAAAATACTCTAAAGGTTTGAGCAGTCCAGATCCAGTCACATGAAACCTATATGAATTAGTAACTGTGCCAAATTTCATTTCTTGCTACTGCTCAGCCTCTGAACCAGTGTGTAAACTTAATATCACTGAAGTCAGATTAAAGTAAAGAAGAGCCTTTAAAAGCGTCTTTTATTGGTATAAAAGGAAAAGTATTTCAAAGATCATGACATAAAAAACATTTATCAAATAATTTCATTAACATTAGAAAATAATGCAAAAAACAAATAAATTTAAAACACCACAAGCTAAAATTAAATTCCAACACGTTCACATTGATGTACTAATTTTAGTGTAAATACAAGTGGTTAGTTTTCTAAGCCAAGAGCAGCAAAGAGCTGAAATGTGTTTTTAACATTCAACAGCTTATCTTTGTCACAGGATCTGAAGCATAATAAACCCTTTACTGCTGTGGTATTATAAAATATAATTTCAACAAAAAAAAACCTAACTAAAAATAATAAAATACAAAAAGTAATTTTACATATAAAATAATTTGAAAAATCCTGAAATTTTCAGTAGTACAGGACCAAAAGCACCAGTTGTGTACCTGAAATGATTTCCCAGAGCAAAGTTTTTAAGAGTAAAACATTTTTGAGATAGAAAACGTAAAGTTCATTGGGTTTCTGAAGCAGGAATGTTGTGATAATGATTATGACAAAGTCAGAATTCAACAGAACAGCAAGGCTGATGCCCATCTCATCACATCCGTAAGTTACAAAAACAGGTGAAATGTTGCTGAAGGAGATTCTCAGTCATCCAGGTCATGGTAATGCAAAGGCCAACAGTTTGGTAAAAAGAAATGAAATATTCTCACTTTTAAGTAATTCATCTGTAAAAACATAAATGAATAAAAGCGCCTGTGTTTGGGTTACGGTTAAAGAAGCTTCCATCGTCACATGGGTCCTTTCTGAGCTGACTTTGACTTCTTAGGTGTTTTGGCTCCGCCTTTTTTCCTGGGTGCGGTGAAATTTTTGCCGCAAACGTCACAAATCCAATGACCTGCGTGAAAAAAGGACTTAATAATAAAGAGACAAGAGACTAAGACACTAAATAAAAACAGGAGCGTAAACGTCCCATTCAGAGTGTTGACTCCATATTATTTACTCACTGATTTAGCCCCGCCCCCATCACCTCACCTGTAGGAATTAGGTCCATGCCGACGCAGAAGGTGTGGTATCCCCGGTCACACTTATCACAGAACATCATCTCGTCCTCGTGGTGTGGCTGCTGGCACACGGTGCACGTCTTGCACTCCATGCACTGCCAGCGGTAGGTCTGGATCACGCGCACCAGCTCCTCGCTCATGTCTAAGCAGGACGGGTGGCCTAAAGTTTCAGGACACAAATACGTGTGTTTAAGGAAGCAGAACTTCAGAAAATAAACAAAAATACTTAAGAAGGGACTGCATAAATGTGTGCTGACTTCTAATAAATAAATAATATATCATATAAATAATATATCATAATAAAGGTCCATTACAGCCAGCCATAAACAAACAGGTGGAAATGTTCTTTTAAAACTTACCGCTGTTTTCACATTGGGAGCAGTGAATAAGAGCCTCCGGTTTGCCTTTCCTGTTGGCCTCTTTACCCTTCAGGCAAATGCCACACATAGCACTGGGAATGACCTTAGGCTGCAAGGGCAGAACAATGCTATAAAAACCAGTCACACATCTTAAGAGTCATGGAAATAAAGCAGAAAACAGTCACTTCTGACAGAAAGGATCCTTTGTCCTGACTAATGGGGACACAAGACACCAAATAGGTCCACAAATTAGAACTTCTGCTGCAAGTTTTCCAAACTTAATTTCTTATTAATGTGAGAAATTAAAAGTTGCAATAAAACATAAGTTTAAAGGATGTGAGAGAGGGAAAAGGGGAGAAAGTAGAAAGGTTTCAGGAAGGCTTAAATCAGAACATAACAGAGTTGGGACCTTCCTGGTCTACTGGAGGATTAAATATCTGCTCCTCACATGATTGTTGATTGGGACAAAAGCTGCAACAGACACTAGTGGAAGCTGAACACAACATCAAACACATTTACTATAGAAAACACAGTGGAAAATGTTTGAGCTGCCCCTCTTTTCCTTATATTTTTGTTTAAGTTAGCATACCAGTAATCGGTTTTTAAAATCTAATCTGCTCAATGTCAACGATACTGTTAAATATAACTCAGTGCAAATAATGTATGAAGCGAAAAATCAACTTCTTCCACTGAACTTACAAAAACATTTTAGGGAGAGAGAAGAAGATTATATGCTCAGAGGCCAAAATAACATGAAACAATCATGTGTTCGTACCACACAAATAAGTATGACCATTTCAGTCCGAGGAGTGGTTTGGTGGAATAGCATAGAGGAAAACATACAAAAATGTAAAACTGCTGTACAATTCAAAAAATTATATAGAGGAAAACTTTTGGAAAATTACTAATTTGCTAATGAATTATGATAGACATTAAAGACTTGGTAAAGCAAAGTCAATAAGATCTAATCTAGAATTTGGATTTTTTAAGATGTTAAAGTATAAGTGTTTATATGATTTCTTGCTAATGTAAAAATTTAAGTTTTGCCTATTGATTTTGTTTATGACGTACGTGTAGAGATGTTTATTTGGATTTTGGAAATGGAAAGATGTTGAGGGATAGGGCAATGAAAAGCCTTGAGCTTCTCCCGATTCCCCTTTAAGGACCAAAGAGGAATCTCTAAATCCTCTAAATAAGAAATTTTTATTTTGTATTTGATTTTAATTTGTTTGAATGGTCTGAAGTGAATAAATTAATTAATTAAAAAATAAGTTGTCAAACAACTCAAAAATTCAGGCATGACAGGCTCCCAAACTCAAAAGATGATCCAGTGTGTCAGCACGTAAGAAAATAACTCTATTGAAGTGTCTTTGCTATAAAAAAGATAATATTTTTTATGCTTCTAAAACATCAACAGACATCAAATATAATTTGCATAAAGGTCATTTTGAAAAATTATAGAAAAAACTTTTCTTTAAAAAATGATACCAGAACAGTCACACCACCACTTTTGTGTGAAACAGAAAATGTGTAATCCATAAAACTGAATCCAGTTGTTTCATGTGTTTTATTCTAAATGAATTGACTTAGACAGGAAATATTGCACATCACGCATATTTAGCAAAGAGAACTAACTTTCTAAAAACAGTCACTTCGAGCCATGTTAGCTTTAGAGTGGAGTCGTGTTGCTAGCCCCTAACATGCTCTGCAGAGATGTACTTTATAACCTTTTACTGGCTGACTAAACACACTCAATGCCATTTATCAGATCCTAACAAAACACAGCTGCAGAGGCAGTTCGCCACGCATCTAACCAGTTCTTTTGTCAGTCTATTTTGTTCAGTTTTTGTTCATGAACGGTTCTGAACTACTCCGAAGGAGGCGACCAGCTCCACTGCATGTGCTGAATATAGCCACCGCACCCGAGCAAAATTAATGCTTATAATCCAGCAGCCGCACAACCAAATTAAAGTTTCATCGTCACATTTGATTTTTGTTACAAAAACATGAAGATGAATCAAACCTCTAAACCCCAAAAAGGTGGGTGACACCATAAACTTTCATGAGGATGAAACAGATTTACAAAATATGAGATTATACTTGATTTCTATATACTAATATATATATATATATATATATATATATATATATATATATATATATATATATATATATATATATATATATATATATATCTTCAAACATGGAATTTCAAAAAGATCTACCTCCTTTTGATGTCGTCACACGTTGATTAATTTGAGCGTTTCGTTTCAAGGCTCCACCAAACAAACACCTGAAAATGGTCGGGGTAATTTTAGACACCCTGGTATTTATAACCAGATTCTAGAAAAGGACCATCCCCATACGACAAACAGACAAAGATCCAACACACATCTTTAATGCTAATTTACACTTTAGGTCAGGGCTACTAACCCTGGCCCTCTGAGGCCACTACCTGCATGTTTTCTGTTTCCCTGCACCAACAACAGCTAAAGCATGCAGGGTCGTGGCCCCCAGAACCAGGATCGAATCCTATAGATGTGATAAAAACAAACAATATAAAAAGTGCACAGTGGATTGCGTTAACAAACATGGCGGTAAGAGTGCCTAAAGTTTTTATTTTCAAATAAAAACCAAACACGTTAGCAGAACAGTTGTTTCACCAAAATAACCTTAAATGGAACTCCGACTAATAAGACGTTAAGGCTTCTCAGAATAACATCAGGATGTTGAAATCTCATGATGTACTCTCCCACTGTTTACGCTGTAATGCATTGTGGGTAGTAGTGTTGTAAAATGGTCTTTGGACTACACAGTAAAATAAACTTTACTTTGGTCTGAACCTGAACGCAGCATCAAGAGTAGTATAAACACCAAGAAAATCAGGAAGAAGGTGGAGAATTACAGAGCTGAGAAGAAGTCATGAGGGTTTTAACAAAAGATAGAAACACACACACACACACACACACACACACACACACACACACGCACACACACACACATGCACACAAAGAAAAACCCACTGCCCAAACCTGAACCGGACTCTGCGAACGTTGTTTATTGCTTTTGTTGCCTTCGAGCAACAACCAGATGTGTCACCGGGTTAAAACCTCAGAAACACATTTTATCTTTCCATCGACTCAGAATGCCTTGCACACACAATAGCGCCAAATATATTACAACCATTACGTTTGTGAAGCAATTATAATAATTTTAGGAGGCTATAATAAGGACAGCATGTTCAGCCTGTAGGTCTTAGTGGTCGGGGTCTCATTTAAATCATTAAGATTGAAGTGCTTCTAAACTTTAAATAGTTAAATTCCTTCAAAGCTAACAATAACAGCTAATACCAACCACAAAAAGTATGTGGTTTATATTTTCTTTAAAATAATAACAACAAAACTTTCTATTTATATTTCAAAAGCAAAATTAGCAGCCAAAACATCCACGTCCTTGTCTTGAAAGTATCTTTTTTTGACAAGTGAGGACACACGAGAGGTATGTTGAAGACAACTGGAGAAAAAAAATCTGAAAAGTTCAAAAGTTGTCTTCACTGAAAAACACGCAAAGTGAAAGTGCAGCAAAAATAGAAACACGTGAACTGTTCCTTTAAATTCTTCTTATTGCTCACAGTCTGGTAAAGAGAGGGGGCAAAACGTAAAAAAAATAAAGCCATGATTAACCAAAACTCCTGTGTGTGTGAGTCGGTGCGGATCGGGATATCCCAGCTGAACAACTGTAGAGGCCGCACAACAAAGTGGAGACAGCTAGGGAGGGGGGTGGGAATGGATGGATTAAGGAAGTGGTAGTAGCAGAAAGAGGAGGGAGGGGGTAGAAAAGTGCTGCTGCTGTTGTTGGAGAAGAGTTCAGGTGGTTTTGTCCTCTACCTTGTACCCAGGGGTGGCTTTGTAGGAGGAAGAATGGCGTTGGTCTTTGCCTGGCATTGATGTCCTGTCTTTGACTTTGGACTTGTGGCCTCCTCCTCCTCCCTCCTGGCTCTCCATATCTGATGTGTTACCTGAGGAGCTGTCCTGCAGTTTAAAACAGACAGGTGGAAATATTTCTAAAGTGGTCTGTATTTGCACACGTGTTGTTTATCAAAGCTCAGCCATGAATTGCACTTTTCCATGCAAATATCCTCTGATCACAATCTTACAGACGAGTTCTTGTTCTTCTTTACATCCTTGCCGTCCTCAGCATCATCTGAGTCAGGCTCAGAGTCCAGAGCTGGGAGCTCTGGGTCCAGTGGAGGCTCAAACAGAGCTGTGTTCAAGGGCAGATAACGAAGCTCGTTGGGAGAGTACCTGTCATAAACAAAAATAAATAAATAAATAAAAACACAATGTAACCAAGCAAAAAGCCATGAAAATATTAATATTTTAGGCAACTGGCTGAATATTTTTCTCTAGCAGAATTGGGATTTTTATTTATTTCACTCTGCAGTGATGTACTGAATAAATGCATAATAACAAATATTAAAATTAGGAGTGGGACTAATTAATAAGAGGCTTAGTAATTAAATAATTTTGATTAATCACATTTTAATTATTCAAGATCTAAAATTTTATCACTCTCAACCAATGTTTTTAATAAAAAGAATGTCAGTGAGGCACAGACACTCACACACACTCACACACACACACACACACACACACACACACACACACACACACACACTTTAATTAGTATATTTCTGTAACTGCAAGGTCTATTTCATTACTTTGGCTTCTTTATAAAGGTAACCACTGTGGGATTTGTTGGGATGTGTTAATATTAGTAGTGTGGTATTGATGAAGTGTAAATGGACATGGAACATTGTAAATGTGTACTGAACCAGACACTAGGTGGCAGCAGAGCACTGCTAATATATTTAAAGGCATCTTAGCCTTCAGGTGAGGGTCAGATGGTGTATGCTTGTCCCTCCGGCTGTAATAAAGTTCATTCTTTTCCCTTTCTTTTCTTCACGAAGAGCGATTTTTCATTATTCATTTAATTGTAGTTTTAGTTGTGTTTTGAGCACGTAAAAATGGTTTCTATAGTCTTGTAGCCCAGGCTCTGCAGTTTTGTTAAGAGGTGCAGCTTGATAGTTATTGATGCATAAATTGTGATGCTAAAACATTTCCAGCCCTCAGTTGGGGAATGCACAGGATCAAAGGGTTACATTTGTAACACGTTATTTCAAAGCAGTGGATCTACAGTAAAATTACAGTAGAACACACAAAGAACATATAATAAAATAAAAAATAAAGGAACATTCAAAGTATTTTTAAAATGTTGTTTTGTATGAAATGTACCTTTTGTAATAATCTTGGAACTGTCCTGGAATGAGAGCAACAGGATAAGGTCCTGTTCTGGTCAGCTCCGGAGCCAACACCTTGAATCTGCCTTGTGGCACCTGAATAATCTAGGATCAAAATAAGACATAAATCTTAAAACACAGCTGGTTAGCGCTGTGTCATTGTTGAATGTTTGATGTTGTATTTTACATGAGTCTGGAGGTCAAAGTACGCTCTCCGCTCCTCCATTCGCTCCCTGTTGAAGTTACTGTTGAACTCTGCAGCTTTTTTCGCTGCCTCCTTTATGTACTCAGGAACTTTACTTGCCTCCACCTTCTGAGGGTTCTGCTGCTGCATTTGCTAAAACATGACAGAAAACAATACAAGAATTAAGACCATTTTAAAAAATATTTATCAAAGCAACCATACCAGACATCCTGTTTATTCCTCACTTACAGAGTACTCTTTAGCTATTCTCTGTCGCTCCCTTTCCTGCAGAATGACTGAATACTCTGAGTGTTTGGTGGGATACTCTTTTATCATTAGATCGATCACTTCATCACTCCGCAGAGCTGTGAGGCCTGCAGACATGAATGCAGCAGGATAAAAAAATGAAGTGAGACTAAGTGTGCATGTAAAGTTAAGAGATATTATTCCTTACCCAGAGTGCATTGTGTCTCCGTGATGACATTCTGCTCACGAAGATAGAGCTTCTCCTTGTGGGACAAGTCTCTCCTTTCCATGTCTAAAAAAATCATAGATAAGAAATAAACTAAATCATAATAAAAAAAAATGAGTGCAGCTTCATAAAAATAGATCTAACATGGAGTCTGAGCCACTTTGCCCCTTGTTTATATAATCAAAAAGCACAATAGCTCCTCTACAACAGCTTATCACAAATATTATTTTGAAGTTTTACTTGAACAAATGCATTCATACAAAATCATTTTGAAAAAAGGAACAGAATTCCAGCTTGAACACAAGGATCCTCTCAGCCTCACCAGGATACTTCCTCTTGAATGACGTCACTCCCAGATACTCGCTGACCTGCTCCTGCAGCATGTAATATTCTCCTGTTTCATCAGCAGGCCACTTGTACTCCGTCAGGTTTTCTGCTGGGAAATATGTTGGCCTGAACAAAAAAAAAAATCCACTTTAGGAATAAAATTGCACATTCTAGAGTACAACACCTGGGAAAGTTTGACAAGTAAAGTGTGTTTTAAATTTAACAATATTGTGTAAAACATGACGGTAAAAACTAGATTAAAGCACCCTCTTACCCAAGCTCTTGATTGAAGGTATCGCAACTTCGAGAGCTGTCCCCCGAACCCATTCTCCTTCTCTTAGGTTGGCTGCCATCATTGGACACTTCCTCTATTACATCCTCCTAAAAACAGGAAAAAAGCTCTTCATTAAAATAAAAAAAAAAAACATGCTGAATGTTTTTATCTTTATCAAAAGTTCTAATTTATTTCAACTTTTGCTGCTTTTTACACATTTTCTGCCCAGTCATGTAACAGCAGAATAAGAGGTGATTAAATATTTAAAAAATTGTCAGGTTTCAAGAGATGTATACATCAGGTAAACTATTCCTGAAAGTCACAGTGCTTAAGAAATATAAATCTATCCTGGAAAAACCTGACAAAGGACCATGAAAGTAGTTGTTTACAAAAGACTTGAGTGTTTCCTCTGTACCCAAATCAGTGAAAATGAATGGAGGGCAACCAAAACCTGAAATGCAATACAGCTGCATCATCAACTTTAGAGGCATTAACCTCTAGAATAATAGGGTTCAAACCCTCTGGCTTGAGCATCACTTCTAAAAAATGAAAGTTTATAGAAACTACTGTACATATTAGACAAGACCATTTCCCTGACAAGGTAGGATTAAAAGACTCGTGTGTTGTTTGCCAGTTCAGGGTTACTTCATACATTTTTTATTTTAAATGAGCCACTGCAAAACATGATTTATGAGTGATATAATAATTCATTACCTGTAAACAACTCACGTGTACAAAACGTGTTATTTTAGGAAAAACAAGTATAAGTTTCATTAGATATAAAATAAAAGTAGAACTTAAAATAGAGAAATTAGCAAATAATGCATTTTGAGGTTACGTTTCGTTTTTATACGAGTCAAATTACACAGGCGACTTTTCAACAACTGAAAGGTAAATTGAATAAACTGAGCACACATGAAAACAAAGAATGGACGCTAATACGGCTAACGGGGTCATTCGTGGACACAGGCTGAAGCATGAAGCAGTTTAAGGAGTGTGAATGTCACCTTTAAAGATTGCGCTCCTGGGGTGGCAGGATTACTATCGCAAGGTGGTCTAATGGGGAGCACAGTAGCCATATTTCGACAAAATAATGTTCCGCAGCTAGGCTAGTTCACTAGCTTGAGTCTGCGTTTCTTCTTCTATGGTAAAGCCTTCGGTTTAGAAAGCGAACTCTCCTGGCCTGGATCGGTGATAGAGGTGAAAAACGTTTTACTTTTAAATACCAAATATTCCGATCATGTATTAAAATCATGTGAAATCGGTTTTGGTCCTTTAACGCAAGGTTATCACAGCAGAACAATTTTTAAAATAGTTGTCTAGCTGCAGTCAGCCAATCACAGTGACCACTACTGCCGCCTACTGGTCAATACTTGCACGTATAATCCTTCAAGTTGACAACAATAATAAGTAATATATCTGGTCACTAATTATTACAATGTGGATGTTTCTTATTTGTGATTATTTTTTACATCTATAATAAATCATGATTTTAACGTTTCTGGAGACTTAATAACAGCTCCATAGTGAGGCGAAAACTATATAGTGCATCACAGTGTCGGTCATGGAAGGACTTTTACTTTGAAAGGAAGAACCTACGGGAAGTCGGAAGGAAAAATCAGCTGGAATGCACGGAAATTATCACTGGTGTATTCCTTTACTGAGCTAGCTGTGCATCTGTCAACTTTTATTCCTCCCTTCATTTTGCTTTTGGAATCAAACCGCCACATTGGCGATGTCGGAGTCTTACGGTAAGGAGTCTGCTTTAAACCGAGGCAACAGTTAACGGGTGCCTTCTGGTAGTCAGTGGTAAAGACGAGGCAGGTGTGCCCAGAAGGCGTTTTCTCATCGCAAAAAGATAGCCGACAGGCTAACCGTTTCACCACTCAAGGCTTCTGGCCTTAAAGCAGAGCTGTCAGTCAACTCAGATCATACATCTGGGTTTGATGTAGCTTTTCACACTGAATGTAACGGAGCTTTTGGGATTCTAATCAGAAGAACCGCTAGATACCAGGTAGGGGTAAAGAGGAGGACAGGGCTGGCATAAATTTGAGGCTGAACTGTTCAACTTTTTAAATAAATAACCATTTAATGCTCTCTTTATGTGTATATTTTACATTTGGATCATTCTAAATCTCACAGTAAAATATTATTGCAGCATACAAAATGAGTTGTTTACACCATAAACACAATGAACAAACCTGTGGTTAGTAAGCAGGTGTCCCTGCCTTTATAAACAAACCATCAGGTATTCATGTGTAATATATATCAGCTGGTTTATATCTCAGTTATAAAATAATCTTGATTCAAATAAGATTAGGATTAAGATGAGCTAGTGCCTATGAATGCCACATTAAGAGGGTCAAGCTGAGCTTATGTCTATTAAATGATTGTATTGTTCCCCTTGTAGATTTCCTGTTTAAATTCCTGGTAATTGGGAATGCTGGGACAGGAAAATCCTGTCTGCTGCACCAGTTCATAGAGAAAAGATGTAAGTTCTCTATTATTTCCACTTCTTTCACATTTTTTTTTTTGTGATTGATCATCTAAATGCCTGGCTAATTATTCAGGTTGATCATTTATTGTTTTGAGAAAAATCCACATTGGCTGTGTTTTATTTAGTGTTGGTGTAGTTTGTATGGAACAGTGGTTTTGATTTCTAAATTTAGATTTAATTTGCATTAGGCGGACTACACACTCACTCACGCACACATACTGTACAACAGGTCTGCTCGTGTAAAGTGACTAACATTGCATAACAGTACTTAAATGTCTGTTACATTTCTGAACATTTAGAATAAATCTCACACATTTGACACTTGTACAGAATAATTCTCTAGTTTTGTTTCTAATCCTGATTTATACATCCATTTTTTTCATCTATCCATTTATTGTTTCCAGTTAAAGATGAATCCAACCACACGATCGGAGTGGAGTTTGGCTCTAAGATCATCAGTGTGGTCAACAAAACAGTCAAACTGCAGATCTGGGACACAGCAGGACAAGAACGCTTTAGGTAGGGCAAAATCCCATCATTACTACATGTGGTATTTCATTTTTATAACAACTTCTGTACAAAATTAACCTTTTTTTGAATTGCTGATATCTTAAGTGAAGTATGTAGCATTTTTGTCTCGTTTGTGCATTGCTGGTGGCAAATTTAGCTCTACGGAAACTGTGTGTGTCTCAGGTCTGTGACCAGGAGCTACTACAGAGGCGCAGCGGGGGCCCTGCTTGTCTACGACATCACCAGGTATCACAGAACTCGGCTTTAGTTGTTGGTTTTCTAACTGTGCTCCAGACTTTAATCCGTGTCTGTCGCCGGCTGCAGTCGTGAAACGTACAACGCTCTGACCACGTGGCTGAGCGATGCCAGGATGTTAGCCAGTCAAAACATTGTCATCATCCTCTGCGGCAACAAGAAGGACCTGGATGCTGACAGGGAGGTCACGTTCCTGGAGGCGTCGCGCTTCGCTCAGGAGAACGGTGAGATCCACCAGAAGCGCCTCTGTTTCTTTGCCTTTTTCGAGCCACACACTGATTGTTTTTTTCTACAAAGAACTGTCAGTTGCTTCTGCTCTAATCAAAACATGTCTGTTAGAGCTGATGTTCCTGGAGACCAGCGCTCTCACGGGGGAGAACGTTGAAGAGGCTTTTGTCCAGTGCGCTCGGAAGATCCTCAACAAGATAGAATCAGGTAGGAGCTTGCTTAATAACCCTAAAAAGCTATTCCAGATCCCCTTTAGGTGCTCATCTGTTCACTGATCATATCTCGGGTTTTAGGAGAATTGGACCCAGAAAGGATGGGGTCAGGTATCCAGTATGGCGACGCCGCGTTACGACAGCTTCGTTCTCCTCGCCGCGCTCAGCCACAGGGCACACAGGAGTGTGGCTGCTAAGGGGCCTCGTGCATCTCACGCAGTCAAGGTACAGGAAAAAAATGTGAAGCGTTGGATGGTTTAGAGCCGTGCTCGATGGTCTCAGCAACATCTCTGACGTGATGTTTTTGTTACATAACAGAAACATCAAAAGTTGCATCTTTTATTGAAAAGTATTTGCTTTTTTATTATGTTGCTTTAAATTTCTTTATGTAATGACAGGGTTTTTTTTTTTTTTGAAGAGAAGAAGAAGAAGGACCATGGAGGACCAGACAGTGTTGGGTTCAGGTTGCTGTGCTGGTGACCCCTCCCTGACCTTTGCACGGACCCTTCAGAGCCTTTGTTATCACGTGTGCATGAGCAGAGAGCCGAGAAGACCTACGCCCAACTTCACAAGAACTTGAATCTCCATGGTAACCACAAACTCATCCGTCTCTGGCTCTACTGGACCACATTGTCCCTGACCAGGATGCCTAACCCTAGCCTGCATTATTATTATTATTACTACTTCTGTAATAGTTGTTCCTGTTTGTTTTCCAGACTCACGGGAAGTATCTACATTTGAGTTTGGATTACACATAATTTAACAGGATCATTTTAACATTTAGGATATTGACGGGTGGATTTTAGGGATTTTGATGGAGCCAAACCTGCTTACCTACATTAAAACATGAAGGCTTCCTGCTCTGGCTTGACTCTTAATGCACCAAGGCGAACCTCAGCATGCCAACAAATCCACAAAATTCTCATACCACACCTTTCACCTTTCCTTTTTACACTTTTAGTCTTTCTACATCCACCTGCTCTTAAATACTGCACACTTCCCTGGTTTAAACGTCCACTGCTCCTCCTCCTGCCAGCCCCTCCACCCTGCTTTTACTGTACAGAGTGTATTTCTGTAAATAGAGACTTCGACGCATGATTTCCCAAACAGAATATCAGAGTATTTCGTTATAAGGAGATATTACATGTTTATTTAAGTAGATATTTAGCATCTTCTGCATCGCGCCACTGTATAATTAACATGTTAAGCTGCAATACACTGGCTAATTGTAATCGGTATAAACGGGCCGCACTATTGCAGAATTTGTGTGTTTGTACTTGTGTGGATTTTACAATAGCAGCAGATACTGGGAACCCAGCAAAAGCCATTTAATTTTGGGATTCACCACATATTTATCCAAAGGATTATGACATGACTGACCCTCTTCTTGTAATTGTTGCCTGTTTACATGACAGACTGTTGCCACCTGTGGCGGATACTAACCAATCACATTTAGAGTTTTAGCTGCTTTAAAATCTGGTTTCAGGCCTTTTTGATACCAAGATCTGAATTTGGTTTGATGTAGAACTCAGTCTTGTACAGTTTCTTTAAATTTATTGGAGTTTTCTTCTCTCTACAGCGTTGGACACAAAACTTTTAAATTGCAAACAATTTAAACAAAAACGGTTTCACATTAGAATGTTGAGTGTTTGGTATTTCCTCGTTTTACGTCCAGTTGTGTCAGATTTATGTTTTTGCTGTTCATTATATTGTAGAGTCCTAATTTATTGTTTATGATAAAAGGCATATGTTTTTTAAATAAAAACAACAAATCAAGCATTGTTTTTTTTTGTCAAACAGAAATAGAAACACTTAAATTAAATTAGGACTTTAGTCACAAACTCTGCTCGACACAGTAAATGCCGCGCTAGCTAAAGATCTCAGTTTGAAAATGGTAAAATGCTTTATTGTAAACACAAAAGGTGATTTCGAAACTCCTGATGTACAGAAATATGTAAGTAACCATTTTAAAAGTTTAGTCTGAACTCAAGTAAAACCTCTTCACAGTATAAACATCCTCACTCCAAAGCCCTCATTAAACATAAACATAAACAATTATTTAACCAAGTTTGTTTTTCCTCCCACAGATAATCAGAGATCCCTGCTCTTTAACGTAAGTCCGGCTCAAACGCAGCTTTTAAACTAAATATTGCACAAAATATAACTTCGGGCCACTTAAACAACAAATTACAAAACTTATGTAACCAAATACTGAAAAGAATGTGACCACAAATAAAATGAATACAAGTTGGAATATAAAACCTTTTTGGCAAAAATATTCACAAAGTAAACATTGAAATAAAAAAGTAGCTATTTATGGCACTTAGCAGACTTAATAACTATTACTGTAACTACATCTAACATTTCATGGTCTACACTGTTCAGAAAATAATCCAATTATGCAAAACAAACAAAAATCTTGAATCAGTATTTATACGAATGTCTGGTGTTAATTTCAACATAAATCCAATAAAGACTAGAATAATGCTTCTAGGCAGGTTTTTTTGGTACAAATATTTAAAATGAATAACATTTAAAGACAAAAGATTTGGTCCAAAATGGTAAATTATTTTTTTTTTTTTTCAGTATTTATAATTTAAATAATCAGCTGCCTGTTGATGTTTTTTATTTGTTTGGTTTTAAAGCTTTATCTGTAATTTGCCTCAACAATAATAATTATATTCTCTGGAATTAATTTAACTGATTTGTAATTCAGTTTAAATGCAGTGTTTTATGTACAAACTATCTCACCTGTGCTGCTTATTTAAAACGAAATCAGAGTCCACAGTCACCCAAAGACTTAAAAAACACCTGACTGAGTCTAACAAGTCAGAATATGTCAAAGTATTTAAACGCTCATAGGAAAAACACAATCAAAACACGACTGATTCTGTAACATCAACCATTTTCCACCTAAAGCATAAACACATCATCACTGTGGTCCACCTGAACATCTAAAAGCTCTAAAACCACAAATACAGCAGAAAACATCTAAACACAATTCATAGCTGAATCAAAGGTTTCCTTAGACCAGAATAACACAATATTTGGGAATAAATACATTCTTAATTTACAAAAAATTTTGTTTTTGTGTACATTCATTATTGATTATTCATTTCAGGATTTTACTAAAGCAAGGCTCAATTACTGGAATGTTTTTAAAGGGACTACATCCAAGCATGGCTGTAAGATTATTTAAGAACTATGTATGCTCAGCTAAAATCTTTTTTTATGACAAAATTAGCTTTAATCATAAAGTTGCTAGAAACATTATTTCAATATTATGTTCAAACTTGTATAAAAGTCCTTCTGTGGTCCATAAATGTAATGTTTTTATTTAAAATATGATCAAATTGGCTTGCGTCCGGTTAATAAACCTTTACACTTTGATTGTTCAAAGGGAATAACCCTGGTGAGCAGCAGCTGTCCTAACGGGTGCGAGCAGAGAAACAGCGCATGTACTCTGTGAGCCAGGGGTTAAACTCGGGCTGAACCAGCTTCCTGACTTTGCTCGGGTCAGCTGACTTAGCTCTCCTCTGCTCCGTTCGCTGGCTCTGGATCTGACGCTCCACCTCCCGTCTGGTTTTTGCACGCAGAGCCGACTCATGAATCTAACAATAAATAAATAAATAAATAACACTATGTTATAATTCAGATCGCAATGATGCATTCAACCACAACTAAAATGTTTACCTCTGAGGTGGAAGCTGCAGGACAGACGTTGTAAGTCTTCCTGTCTGAGATGTCTGCATCCTTTTCTCCGCATCCATACAAAGCAAAAGGATGCCGGCTCTCCTTTGTGTCCTCTCTGGGCTGCTGTAGTGGAGAAGACCTCACTTGCTGCAAATGGTGAGTTTGTTTTGTGGATCTGGAAGGTTTTGTCTTCTGTGATGGAGGACCTCCCGTGTCTTTCACAATAAATTACAAAAGAAAAAAATGTATGATGAGAAGAAAAAGAAAAGATTAGTTAACGCTTAAAAAGCTGACGTGACTGAATTATTAAAATTCAAATAAAATCGAACACATTTGACCTATGCTGAATTACCTCTGTCTCTGAGAGGGTGTGTTGACCATTTACTGGCTCTGCTGCAGACTTTCTGCTGCTCTTCCTCCCCCTCCAGTACATTTGACCCCCTGGTACCATCAGGATGCAACCCTATGAAGACATACAATCACATGCTTCATCAGTTTAGTATGCAGCCAACCCAGTAGTTTTTAGTCCTCTTATTTAATTCTCTCACACTTACCATGGACTGCAGAACCATTCTCGTCTTCATGTTGAAGAGAAAGTCTTGCTACAGCCTCTGTGGTTCTGGTTTGCTGGTCCTGCATCTGCTGAATGTCCCTTCTTGGCTCTTCACACTCCTCCAGCTGAATTTCTGCTCCTTCCCTACTGGCTTTAGTTCCGATTCGATTTTTACTGGGAGAAGGGGGACTGTGTCCTCCTGAGTCCGAGTCTGTGTCCGAGCCACTCCAGAACCAGGGGTTGTGTGTGTGCTCCAGGAGCCTGCGGGTCAACCTATACGCCAGCATCTCCTCATAACATTTGTGGTACGTGTCCCATTTGGGGTCTTTGAATTTCTTCATGTACTCTGATCGAACCCTCCTTGTCACCATCTTGAAACTTAGAAGAAAAAAAAACGATAAAAAGTGGAAAAACTATGTTTTAAATGGCTTTTCTCCCCAAAACAGTTAATTCATTTGCGAACGAAGTCCTTAAAGTCACCGTCTCACCGCCAGACGTTTAAAACATATCGTGAATGCGGGTCCAACCAATAGCAGGACGATGTTCTCCAAAACCCCGCCCACAACCTAACCACAGGGTCCACTCCTTTACAATTAGCCGGTGCGACAACTTAAGTGAAAAATGAGAGAAAAGGATGAGGAGAAAACATTTATTTTGTTCAGCATATCTACTAAGTGTATCGATTAAATTTGGACGTAAGATTCGAAATTAATTCATGTTCAAACCATTAGCTGGATATAAGCAGATATTTTGTTATGAATGAAGTACAAGCTCCGCTCATCCTGCTAGGCGCAATGTCAGCCGAGTAATAAATGGTGTAACGCCAGAGTTTAGCTCGCTAGTTGGACCAGAAATGAAAACCAGCACCAGGTTTAAGAGTAAATATAAAGAAGAACATCTATGTTACCAACTACAATGGTATTTAATCGCGAAATCATCCCCTGGTAACCCCTAACAGAAATTTCCTGTTCAGGATTACGTCACCGCCACCCGCTCCTGTGATTGGATACTCGACTGTTAAATACTCCAAATTAAAATCTGTCGCATTCACCATAAATATGCTCAGTAACGCCTACAGCTTAAAACAGTAACAGGCAACACCGTGTTTTTGCATTTAAACACGTGGATTTTAATGATAGGCTAACCCATAGAAAGCGCCATCATGGCGCTCAGAATAAGCTCATTATCAACACCTGCTAGTTGTTATGCGCATTAGAGTCGTGCTACATATGATTGTTTGGCGCTTTACGAACAAAAATATTGAAACACGGAGGAACGATTCGATTATTAACGCCTGCCAGTACTCTGTGTCGGGGCACAATCTCCCTGACGATGGACTTAAACAGCAGTTGAACGGCTTGACGGGGAGAATTAATGTCTGCTCTGGTCTAATTTTGTGTACAGTAGATATACTTACACTGGGCTCGGATTTCACGGAAACAGAGCGGGGCAGATGGCACTTCACGGCGCTGCTGCAGGCTGCGTCCTCTTGAGCGTAGCTCCGCCCGCCTGGACCGCCTGGAGACGTTCTTAAAAAGCCAAACACACCCCCAGCAGCAGGTGGCCTGAGCTGAGGTGTCAAGAATTGCGGCTGCTCTATCATAATGATTTACATTAGAGGGGAAAATACTTGATGAGTGATTCGGTAAATTATTGGTAATGGATAAATTTGATGTAACTGCTTCTGAATAATAATAATAAAGCCATTATAAGACAGAAAAGGGTATTGATGTTGTTTCAACCCAGCATGCGACCCGGTGTTCATATAAGGCAAGACTGGGAAGCACTCCCACTGGACACAAGGTATTACTTTTGGCTAAAAATGGTCTAGGGGTCGTGAAGGGGCATGTGGCAGGGCCCAGAGCTCGGTGTCTGGTGTCCAATGATCCGGGCGGTTCAAAAAGCAGCAGTTGCTGCCCGTGCGCATTCCTTCCAAGTCATATTCTGGCTAAAAATGTCTCCTCCAGCTGAAAGGATGGATCACCATGTGGTCTTAAATATTCGCCTCAGCATCTTAGAACCAGGGATTTTATGACTGTGTTGTTAAAATTGAGGTTTTTTTAATTTGTGTTTGGTTGTTGTTTGACTCTTTCTTTGTTTCCTGTTTAATCCCTAGATTTATCACTTCATTTGTTTCCTGCAGGAAACGGTGAATGAGTGATTCCCATCCTCCCTCTAACAGAAAACTGAGGCGCAGGGGCAAAATTACCAAATAATGGACTTTAATAAATTATCAATATGTATATACACTTACATTCACATGTGTTGGGCAACATGTTGTTATTTTTTTATTAATTTTTTTTGTTGGATGCATGGTTCAGTGGTTGTTTTCACAGCCTTTCTCCGTGCAACACAGACAACAGACAGCTATAAAATATGCAGATTTTAGAAGAATAAAAAATTGCATATGAACGTCAACAGCGCAGGCAGACAGTCCATTGACAGCAGATTGTTGCTGTGCCGCAGATGTGTATTTCTCTCCTCTTTGCTTGATCTCCAAAAGGCTGGTTGCAAAATTAATGGAGAAGCTAAGGTGGAGGATTTAGAAGCACTTCCTGTGGACAATGCTGGGACCGGCCTCGTCGTACTCCTGCTTGGAGATCCACATCTGCTGGAAGGTGGACAGGGAAGCCAGGATGGAGCCACCGATCCAGACGGAGTACTTCCTCTCAGGTGGAGCAATGATCTAAAGAAGGAGTAGAAGGGCTGATTAAGCTGTGCGTAATTGCTATCCAATGCGTAAAATAGTAAAAAAGTTAAAGTGGTTTTAGTTTTTTCATGTTTTGTTTAAGTTTACCTTGATCTTCATGGTGCTGGGGGCCAGAGCAGTGATCTCCTTCTGCATACGGTCAGCAATACCAGGGTACATGGTGGTACCACCAGAGAGCACATTGTTGGCGTACAGATCCTTACGGATGTCAATGTCGCACTTCATGATGCTGTTGTAGGCGGTCTCATGAATGCCAGCAGACTCCATACCTAGTCAGATGAGAGCGTCAAGTGTTAGAGGAAGCGCAGCCAGCTTGGCACAAAGTCCCATGTGCATAATCACTTGTGATAATGAGACAAAAAAAAAGGAATATTCTGAAGTACCAATGAAGGAAGGCTGGAAGAGGGTCTCGGGGCAACGGAACCTCTCGTTACCGATGGTGATGACCTGACCGTCGGGAAGCTCGTAGCTCTTCTCCAGGGAGGAGGAGGAGGCAGCGGTGGCCATCTCGTTCTCGAAGTCCAGAGCCACATAGCACAGCTTCTCCTTGATGTCGCGCACGATCTCACGCTCAGCTGTGGTTGGACAATTGGGAGAGTTATTCTTCGGAGTGCAAAGAAGCTGAGATCACAGCGCGTAAAACGCACTATTTGTCGGTAATCGCATAGTTTAATAACAAAGTTGTAGCTTCAAAAAAGGCTGTCATTGAGTCAAAATAGTTCCAATTAATTGCAAAGTTAACAAAAATACTTTATAGACTCAGTTTTTTAAATTCTGCGTAAAAATGTTTTTGTATGGCTGAACTAGTTTCTCACCAGTGGTCACGAAAGAGTAGCCACGCTCAGTCAGGATCTTCATCAAGTAGTCGGTCAGATCGCGACCAGCCAGGTCCAGACGCATGATGGCGTGGGGCAGGGCGTAACCCTCATAGACTGGGACGTTGTGAGTCACACCATCACCAGCATCCAGCACAATACCTGAGGAGAGATAATGATGCGCGTTAGCAAAGTCCCTACGACGAAAATCTAAAATTGTACAGTGTGGTGTGGCTGAATAAAGAATTTTAAGCAATAACTTTACTGCTAAAATGTGCGTGAACGCGTCAAAAAAAGCTGTTCGCTGCGTAAATGCTGTGCGTAAAATAACTTCGATTAGATAATAACCGTATCAGCTCCCGTTTCAAATGTTTTTCTTTTTTGTTTTGTGTGTTTTTAAATGATTTTCAGATATTTCTGCCATAGTAAGTGTGATTTTGTGTTGTTTTGTGTTCTTTCAGGTAACTGTGTGTGAGGTGGTGGTCTGTTGTTGTCAGTCTCACCAGTGGTACGGCCGGAGGCGTACAGGGACAGCACAGCCTGGATGGCAACATACATGGCGGGGACGTTGAAGGTCTCGAACATGATCTGGGTCATCTTCTCCCTGTTGGCCTTGGGGTTCAGAGGGGCCTCAGTGAGCAGGGTTGGGTGCTCCTCGGGGGCCACTCTCAGCTCGTTGTAGAAGGTGTGGTGCCAGATCTTCTCCATGTCGTCCCAGTTGGTGATGATGCCGTGCTCAATGGGGTACTTCAGAGTCAGGATACCCCTCTTGCTCTGGGCCTCGTCTCCCACGTAGGAGTCCTTCTGACCCATACCGACCATGACACCCTAAGAGAGAAGATGGCAAATGAAAGGTCAGTCGTGGGAGTCTGCGTGGCGGCATGATATTTTTCTGGCCAGATTAAAGACTGGACATAGTGACCATTGCGTAAACGTGCCAAATAGCAGCATGCGTCACAGGGGCAGACAGAGAAACTGCATGAACCTGTCACTTCACCTGTGACCAATTTAGTCTCAAAGAAATAAGAGCAACATCGCTCTTTAAGGAACCATCACTACATGGCTCAAGTTTGGGGATTTTTTAGGACTTAAAACGGAAATTTACAATTGAGTTCAAGATTCAATTGAGTACAATTCATTTTGGGGAAAGTTTTGTTCAAATATTATCAAATTTATCTGGCCTTCAAGCTTTCTCAATTTGAGCTATTTCAACTAATTTTTTTTGTTGGTATTGCAGTTCAATCATTTAGATGTTTTTCTCCAGTATTTACCTGGTGACGGGGGCGGCCAACGATGGATGGGAACACGGCCCTGGGGGCATCGTCTCCTGCGAAGCCAGCCTTCACCAGGCCGGAGCCGTTGTCGCACACAAGGGCGGTAGTCTCATCGTCGTCACACATGATGGCTTCTGTGAAGAAGGAGAGAAAAAATATGTAGATTTCAGCGCAATAAAATCATATCTAAGATATTATGTAAAACACACCAAAACACGCAAAACGTGTTTTTATTTTCCTAAATTTTGTTTGTCCAAAACTAGATTTTCTAATTTGAGGATAAAGTTACTCAAAATAATTAGAACATTAGGAAAACATGAGCCAGCTCCGGTGGTTTGCGCAAAACTTGCCCAAGACGCACCGACATCAGACTATTACTCATGATTTAAAGTCTAAACTTACCGTTAGTATATGTTTTATCTGATCAAACAATGTTCAATTATCTACCCAAACGTCAATTAAAAAATCATGAGATCCATATTAAGAGGTTTGCACCCAAACCTCTGCACATTTTAAGCAAAATACGCACATAATGTCTAAATGTTTTCCTCGAGAGCCAAATTTTCAGGGATTTTTTTCCTCTGAGAAGGTTTTAAAATTTAGCAGATCAAATTGAGTTTTTAGTACAGTTTCCAGGTAACTGATGCAATGTTTGCAAATACACAGTTAAATAAGAGTTTGCCATTTACTTTATAGGTCTAAGCAAGTAATAGCTCCTCATGTGTCCTAAGGTCCATCCACCGGTAAGGTGACCAAGCTGTATCTCATTCTAAACTCCCTGTCTCTCTCCTCCAGTGGAGGCTCCGCTACTCCTCTATCCCCGGTGTCCCATCCTGGATGAGCGGCTTCAGGAGTTCGCAGGTCCTTGCAGGGATCTTACCTTAGGTGTTTAGTCTGCGGCTCGGAGAGAACGACCCAACCAGTGCTGCTGCTGAACCAGCTGAAGTTCTCCCTGCCGCCTGTCCTGCTTTTATACCCACCTTCTACCATTCACAAACCTCAGCACTGGCCCCCATCCCGGCCCTCTGCCATATTAGGATGCTGTGACAGGCAGAGGCAGAGGAGTGGGGTGTGGGGGGTGCGGCGTGGAGGCGCGCCCCTCGGTGACAGAGAAAGTTCCATCATTCAGGCTTCAGGAAGGGGATCAGAAGTGACGCTGCGCGCCCCCCGCGAGGAGATAGCGCGCGCCATATATGGATCTGTCGCTTTGACCTCCCATCGAGCCCCGCGGACCCACCTAGACGGCCGTATAAGGAGCGCGCGGTCCACTGAGGGGTTTCTAGGGGAGACGTCATGTTGCTGTCAAGCAGGGTTATGGATTTGCTGTTATAGGCCTGAACCAGCCTTAAAATGGGAAAATGCTTCTCTCCTCTGAACAGATTTAGGCCACAGAGTGCGAGAGGGCCCTAACTTATGACTGACAGGTCCACCATAGTGCCAATTAAATCATTAATGACTTAATCAGCTAACACCCATACTCCCTCTATTCATATCATGTCTGAATGAGCAGTTTAAATCTACCATTTGTAAGCAATTGCATCAAGGAGTCCAACAGGCAGCCAGTAATACACTGCAAGTTCATTCAGACTCTTCAGTGAGCAGCACAAGAATAACCCATGGAGAAATCTGATGTGTGCACAATGCTTTACTGACAGGGCATCAGAATAGATCAAATCTGCCATGTTTGCTTACTCGGCTGCATTAATCTGCACACAAGTCATTAATTGCAATCAGTTGCAGCTCTGCAGAACACATGGATGCATGCAGGGTTTGAACAGCCACTGAAACCTTATCTGTATGGGGGCTACGCTGCTCTGTCACTGGAGCGCTGGATTAATTATAACTCAAATGGAGGAGGGGAGCTGGTGTGAGAGAAAGAGACAAATGGGGAGAATGTCTTCATGCACCGCATGAGGGAAGGATTGGTGAAAGAGGTGAGGAATGCATGGAGGAGAAATACAAGAAATGTGTGGTAAATTAAATAAATAAGACATCAGATGAAGAGGGATGAGGGAACACCTGGAAAACACCAGAATCTAAAAATAGGTACAAAATACAAAACAGGTTAGGAATCGCTAAGTGGTTATTTTTGTGCTGTATCTACTGGTTGTGTTACTTTCAAATGATGAACTAACAAATATTAGCTGAACACTCAGCAATAAATCTTGTTACATTCTCTACATGTAAAGAAGAGAAATATTCCATATTAGCTGACGTTTTGCATGTTATTTAACCAGAAAGTATTTAATTGCAATGATCAAACCTGCTAAATTTCAAACAATATTCCCCAACTTTTAATAAAATCCAACACTTTTATTTTTTCAGCACCAGGAAGAGGATTAAATCTCCAAACCCTTGGTGGGGGAGATCCAAATGGATGAGGCCTCCTTAGGAGTGGTTCGTGGAACCGAGAATGCGTGTGTGTTTGTTGGGGTTGGTAGTGTTTGAGGCACATGGTGGTGGGGGGTATCAAGGGGCTGCAGAGCAAGGCTGAGCTACTTTTATGCACTTGTTGTGAGCCACGCTGGACCAGAGGTCCGGCTACACACCTAAAATGTAAAGGGGCTGGCAGTTAATGGAGAAAGAGGGAGGGGGGAGGTCACAGGGGCCGAAGTGGGGTGGAGAGGAAGGAGGACGAGTTAGGTGAAAGGGTGTGTATTGTGCAGCAGGTGGTCGAGCATTAGAGGGGATCAGCTGAAGAGAAGCAGAGATGGTTCAGAGATCTAAGAAGGACAGAGGGACGTTTTGGAGACTGAGTGTTTTTATCTAACTTGAGAAGTCCCATAGAGTAGGACTATTATGGAAGCTATAACCAACTTGTGTTCTATTGCAACATGTGCTTCTCTTATTTTATTTGCCTTCCAATTTATTTTCTAAATGTGAAACATGTCAGATACTTAAATCCAGTTGCTGCTTTTTTTTGTTCCAGTGACAAAGAAGGATGGATTTGGGGGATTGTGGATAGAAATGGACAAAGAGATCTTAAACTCAGGTAAATAGCTGCTACATCAGTCAGTTTTCCTGCATTTTGTTGCTGGAGTGGTTGAAAAGCAGCTTCTATGCACCACTCCAATGATACAAGGCACCACGTAGACAGTGGAAGGACAGGGTTTGTGTTGATATAGCTGGGTTATCAGTTTCTGTTGGTTGCGCATTCACTTTTTATAATATCTTACAGACTAATGACGGGGGCTTGCAGGACAGAGGAGGGTCAGGTATTTCCTCAAATAGCCCAGTGTGGCTGCAGAGGGAATCCGCAGCCCCACTGAGCAGGAATGTGTGCACCTGGTCTCCTGCAAGAGCACCAGCATACAGGCCAAACACTGCGCCGTGCTTTTGGATTCACAACAGAATATTGCCAAAAATAAACCTGTAAAAACTATAAACAAATAAGAATTCTGTGTGAATTCACTGCTGCCTTTCTAGGAGCAGGGAGATGGACAGATGGGACAACATGCAGAGTCTATTTGCAGGAAGCTCACAGCTCTGTCAACACCAAGAGCTGAGCACACATTCCTCATATCATCACCGCCGGCTTTTATTTTGGTATGGCATACACCGAGAGAGCTCTGATCCCTGGTGCCAGCAGGCCACTCACCGGGAGATGGAGTAAAAACAACTGTAGCGCCACCTAGCGACAGAAACATTGACCAATTAAAAACTTGCTGCACATCAACATAAAAGATTTCCCACGAATAAAATACTTTATTCATCTTCATGTACAGAAAACGAAAATGTGAGTCATTTATACAGCTTGGCACGAAAATGTATTATAAACTGACAAACAGGAGAATCTTTACTTTACTAGACAACATCTATTTTCACGTTAATTTTACTTTGAGTGACATTAATCTATAGGCAGAAATAAAACAATCAAAATGCACCACTGAAGAGAACAATAGATTCATAAATGTAGTTATATATAAGAAATATATAAAAATCTAATCTGATTTAGGAAAATATTCACTTTGAAGTAAAAAGAGGAATAAATTGGTGAGAAACGAGCCGTCTTGTTGATTCAAAACCTCAAAGGACCGAGTTCCAATTCTTAAATGAATAAATACAAAACAACTGAAATAAAAAATGCACTAAATACAATTCAGTGTTGGATTGATTCTCTTTTTAACCTTCAAACACTTGCAGTCTGGGGTTTCTAGTTACTGATACCAACCTCTACAGCAGAAGAAGCTGTTTAAAATGAGGAATTAAATCGAGTCTGTGTTCTAAATATTTACTGGAAAGAGCGAGTACTTGTGACTCCGCACTCCTCACCAGTCGTAAGATTCAACTGGATCAACGTGCAGCCTTGAGTCTCCAGAACAGATTTTATTTTTAGTTGTTTATTAAGAATTTAAGGTTGTGAAGTGGGAATCCTGTACACACCAGCAGCAGGTCTCTCTGACCTGTACTGGTTCAGTTTGAGTTGTTAAGGTGACGCCGGTTAAAAGTCTAAAAGGGAAAAACAACAAAGAATGAAACTAAAATAAACAAAACTTGCTGATTCTTAAGAACATTAACAGAAATAACTTTAAACCTTATTTTGATGCACAGGTCTGAGTTCTTCCACAAATGTGCATTTTAGTTTGTAGCATGATCTGACATTCAAGTTCAAATAAAAACAAAGACACATTTAAATATATAAATAATTTTCAAGCTAATTTTGGATGTATGAGGTGGTTACAGGTAAGAGTTCAGAAGAACAAAAATATGCAAGAGGAACTTTTTTGCTACAATAAAGCAGTTATAGATTCAAACTCCGCTATTCCAGTGTGTCTGGCTTCCTCTTCCTGTAAACATTTTATTCTAAACAGTTTCTAAGATGGACCTATACCCCGTTTTAGCTTTTAAATCTTCTCAGCAATGAGGCAGAAAAGGAATTTAAAGTCTTTCTTCTCTCTAACTGAGAGTTTTCCTCAGAGAAGAGCTCGCTGCTGCTCCTCCTGCAGAAACGCCTGCTTCTCCATCAGCCTCCTGAACTGTCCTTGCCGGTTTCCCAGCAGCTCTGTGGGTGGGCCGCACTCGGCTACACGCCGCTGATCCAGAACAGCGACGGCATCAGCGTTCTTAATGGTGGACAGACGGTGGGCGATGATCATGACCGTCCTCCCTGTTCACCCAAGGAAAGTAAACAGGACAATTTAACGATGGCTCGGAAGTTTGGTCATTATGGCAGAAACAGAAAAAGCAGTGAGAGGTGATCTACCTTCCATCAGACGCTCCAACGCCTCCTGGACCAGGAACTCATTCTCCGCATCCAGCGCGCTGAAGTCACATAAAAGAAGAGACATCTAGCTTTAAGATCTTGTTGGTAAAAGTGGAAAACCAGATCTGACACTCCTGGAAAAAAAACTTGAAACGGTTGAAGTTTCTTTCTCACCTGGTGGCCTCATCCAAGAGTAGGATCTTTGGATTCTGGAAAATAAATAAACAAAGGCTGTTACAAACCCTTAAACCACAGGGATAACAAAAACAATTATAAAAGCACTATTTTATATTGTTTTCACCTTTAGCAGAGCTCTGGCTATGGCTATCCTCTGCTTCTGACCACCTGAGGGGATGAAAACCACAAAGATTAACCACATTTTTAATTTTCTCCACAAAAAAAAAAACATGCCTGAAAATCTCAGATCCAGTCAGAATTAATCTAGCAGATTAATTTAAAATCTGAATTTTAAATTCCCATCTAATCCAACCCTCTTTAGCCTCTCTGAAGCAGACTCTTGCAACTTGGACCAAAGAAAACAACAGAATAAATATGACAAATGTTTCATTTTATGTTTAACAGGAGAGGTTTTAGCCAACTCCTGATCCAAAACTGTTCAATAACTGCATGACGTTTCTACCATAAAATGACACTAGACTAGTAAGTTGCTTCCAGAAACTAAAAACTGCTTAAATTTGTTAAAAAAAAAAAACAAGTTTTAAATGCATGGACTTATTTTTGGAACAAAGTTTAATCCTAAATCATCAGAAAACAAAAAAATGTTTTTACTTATTTGTGCCAAATTGCAGTAAAAGCAGAAGGTAGTTTTACTAATTGACCATTTAAGTAATCAAAATGTGACATAAGAAACTGAGAGAAAGGCAAGCAAAACTCAAAAAAGTGCACATGGTGTCCAATGGACCCCACCGGGACTCTAGGGCCAAATTTGGGCCAAGACCCTTCTAATGCTCACAGGACTTGCAACATCTGGAATTGTAAAGAGACTTTTGGAAAAGTAATGGAAGAAAAAAAAAACACATGGGGTCTCATTTAACAAACGTTTGTAGAAACTGTCCTTTATTCCTTCCTACGAATGAAATTTAGAATGTTTGTATGAAAGGTCAAAAACCTGATTTATGAAACATGCAGTGGCCTCTCGTTTGTATGTTCTTCCGCAATCGTCTGATGATAAATCCCACCTGTGCGTACCCAGGTGCTCGTGCCTGTTCACAGTCATTTACATACAGAAACACCCTCAATCCATTTGGTCACGCTACGTCTGGGATTGAAGCAAAAAATTCTCATCTGACTGAAAATTATTGTTTGGGGGGGGGCTCACATTGTTTACATGCAGCCACTATTCGGGCTCTGATTGGTCAGCTTAAGGTCAGTATTCTTGTTTCTGAAAAATTTGGAATAACCTGTTAATATGCACAGTGTTTAAAAGTGTTGGTGTTGAGATTCCTCTGAGGTAAAAAAGATGATAAGTATTAAAGTACTCTAGGGGTGTCGGGGCATGCCCCCCTGGAAAAAGGATTGTTGGACATTTTATATTTAAACGCATCAGTCTGGTGCATTTTTGGGGGAAACGAAGAGTTACAGGCTGGTAGCAATGTATGATAAAGTATCTATACATGTTCATTATAATGACATGTTTGAGTTAACAATGTTTTCCTGTCCTTTCTTAATCCAATATGAACACAGACTACAGTGAAATCCACTGATGCATCCATGCTGCTCAGTACCAGAACTGCACCAGTTACCAAAAGAACCAATCAGCTGGCAGAGCTCCATGTTGAACGTGTGAGCTGCAGAACTTGCAACACTACGTGACTCACTTTAAGGAACAAAGTAGAATCCAGCTGCTGTTATTTATTTGTTGTTGGTGTTTATAGAAACTAAATGTGTCTGCAGGGCTTTAGGCCCAGGGCAGAGTTTTATACCTCAGACCAGCTTTAGATCATGACCTGTTATTAATAATATCAGGTTCTTTACACCAATCTGAATATTCTGTAATGTTCACAGACATCCAAACCTTAGAAATGAAATATAATCAATTTTAAAATAAAAAATATTAATAATTTTTCATTAAGATTAGTTATCTGTTATTCTTATTTACATTTGATAGTAATATGATTCATAATATTTAATCTTATCTTCTATCATTTTTGGGTTTAGTGCATTCACTTAATATTAATTATACAATTATAAATAACAGGTCACTACAGTCTGGGCATAGAAAGTGTTTCTAGGAACTAACGCTAGTTCAGCAGCTCACCTGCTCCACTGACAGGAGAAATCCTCTCATCAGCAGGTGATCAGCAGAGCGTCATGACTGAACACAGGATTGAAAAAAACAAAGAGACGACTAAAAACACCGACCTCAGATCGGCCCACCGGGAATTTGGGTCCTGGTTCCGCTCATCACGTTAACTCTCATTGTGACATCAGAGCTTTATTGGCTCTGTTAGAATCCCAGCGCCTGGTGCGCGCTGTTTGTGCTTGTGCGCACCGTGAGAGCGAGCAATGAGCGCGCGCACGTTTTTGCAGCTTGGGCGGTGCAGAACGGTGGAGAAACGCATTTCAACAACGGTGCGTGTTTCAATTAGCAACAGGAGAGAGAGAGAGACTACTAAACCCAAGTGAGCGCAAGAAGCGATTTTGACTGAACTTTTTTCTGATTATTCCAACTGACGGATTTCCGTCGCTACGACGGAGAACTTTAATCCCTGCGCTACATCCTCAGCACGTGAGGGAATTCCCTGGTTGATACATGAGACCCCTGGGGTCCATCTGAGCCTATTGGGAAGGGTTCACCCTTTTTGCCAAAACAAAAAAGATAAAAAAGGAAACTCCTCACTTTTAAGGTAAACTTGGTTTTGTGACTCTGAACTATATTTAGTAGAAGAGATGATAAAAAATGACTTATGCATGAAGGTTACAAACAGGGGCGGATTTAGCAATTTGGGGGCCCAAGGCGAAACAGACATGGGGCCCCTTACACTAAATTTTCGACAATCTTGCCTTTGACTGGATTTGCGAAACTCTCCCCTCTTCTGACATGAGTTATTTTCCCTTTTTAGTAGTCCTCCTCTTTTTTTTCCTGTATTTCCCTCCCTTTGAGTGCTTTCAATATTTGCTCTGCTTTCTTTTTTCTGTCAGCGCTCCTGTGCTTTAGCCTTAGTTATTTTTTTTCTATTTTCCATTTTGGTCTATGTTTTCCTCCCTTTAAACATTTTCCATTGTCTTTCCTTTCTGCTTCCTTTTGATGTTTACATCGAAAAACAACGTCACTTTCAGAAGTGAAGATAAAAGCTTTAATGAAACATGCTGCTTCTTTCTCTTATTGGAGCCACTAGGATAACTCCATGTCATGCTTAATGTTTTGACTATCGCTTTGAGTTTGTTACGAACGCTGCCGCCTCTCTTCTTATTCTTATTTGTGGTCTTATGGCACTTGGCAAACAACAATTTGGTGCATTACTGCCACCAACTGGATTGGAGTGGAATGACTACCAATCACTTCCTGTTTGTGCATCGCAGTCTTAATAACCCTCTTATGACCATAATTATAACAGGGCCGCCTGGTATTTTTTTTAATCTTATGGCTGTAAAATTGTAATAAAAAGTGCAAAGTGTGTGTAACTCTTCTCCTTTTTTCAGAACAACCTCAGCTTTCAGTGTATGGTTTGTATTTCCAAACCACTATAACATTTCACGAAAAGAAACGTGAAGCCACTTCTCCTCCAGCTTCACTGGCTGCCAGTCAACTTCAGGGTTTATTTCTTAATCCTGGTTCTGGTCTATAGGGCCTTACATGGACAAGCACCATCTTACATTGGTGATCTTCTTAGTCCCTACACCCCCAGCAGGTCCCTGAGGTCCAGTGATCAAAGCCTACTGGTTGTGCAGCACCAGGCTAAAGACCAAAGGTGAGCGATCATTTGCTGCTGTGGCCCCCAGACTCTGGAACTCTCTCCCCCTGAGCCTGAGATCAGTGGACTCAGTGGTCTCCTTTAAAAAGCAGCTGAAGACTCATTTGTTCAAGCTAGCTTTTGTATGACCTTCTTCACCACTCTCTCTTTATTCTGCTCTTCCCACCTATTCCACCTTCCTCACTGATTTCCCTCTTTCCTATTCACTCTCTCTCTTTCTTAACATTTTTTCTTTTAAATCCCAATTGCCTATTTTTGCTCATTTTAAATATATTTTTAAACATTTTCTAAATGCTTTTTTATATTTATATTTTTGTTTTTGTGAAGTGCCTCATGATTTTTATCTTGACAGGCGCTATAGAAATGATATTTTCTTCTTCTTCTATTTAGAATGTATTTCTATTACAGCCTTTAAAAAATCAGCTTAAAAGTGAAAAAAGCAAAAAACGGATTTGAATTTTTTACAGTTATTACTGAACAGGAACTTCAAAATTACTGGGCAAACAATTTAAACTTTGAACTGAAATGCATCTATTCTTAAAAAAGTTTGAACCTTGGTGTCTTTTAGCAGTTTTTAGGACCATTTATTTTTGTAAACTTTCAGACATTTTTATTTGATGTGGTAGACATTGAAGCAGTTTCTCTCCAGCTGCAGGCAGAGTCCTGCACACCTCACACAGCCATGGGGTGCTTCTCTTGCACACCGTGCACTGCTATACCAAAAACATTTGTTTTAGCAAAAATAATTATTTATTGCAAAAAGATAAATAATGCTGGAATGATGCTGAATCTTACAATTAGCAAATAGTTGAGGGTTGTTCAAATAAAAAAATAAAGACTGAACAAACGTTCATATCCTGGTTCACTGGAGATCTGTCCTTCTTCATGGTCACTGTCTTCAGATATAAGCCTTCTGGGACACCTAAGAGATCGTGTTGATTTTCTTCCATAATTTCATGCTGGCTTTTTATGCTAATTAGCTTCCCCGTTCCGTTATCCGCTTCCACCGCGGCGCTGCGCTCCGTTTCAATCAGGCTGTACAGCAGGATTTCCCCTCGTAGCGATATTTTCCCTAACTCTGATTGCTTCATGCTATAGATCATTGGAAAGCTGCTTTTATGTACTTTTAGGAACCGTTGGAATTTCCTGGATCTGATCAGCCATTCAAAAGTTATAAAACGGAGCATTTTGGATGACAAACTCAGCACGTCTCTGAATCTTTGTTGTGATTCTTTGCGCTCAATACAGGGAATCCCGGTGGCTACCGTAATGTATTGTATATGCACGAAAAGCCCCATTTTTAATCTTTTCAGTACTTTTGGAATTTTAATGATATCTTGAAAGGTTCAGGAATTATGGTAATGAGAAGTGCGCATGTCCAATCCCGTCTGCGGCCACAGGTTGGTAATAAGAATATTGTGGCATTAACAGAGGGGTGCTGGCGGTCAGGGCTAGGGGGTCCCCCAACACAAGGGGGCCCCAGGCAGCCGCCTACCTATGCCTAATGGTAAAACCGCCTCTGGTTACAGAACTCTGCGCCAATCCACTAGCGGAGTTTTACTGTCTAGAGACACTCAACAGGAGCTCATGAAATAAAATATTAAAAGGGACTTTTCTCTATTATTGTACAAATAATTTCCCAATGCTCTCTGACCCACATCGACAAGATCAGATCTGCATGTAAATGTATCTCATGTAAATCAAAGCAGAATAAAATCACAACATCCATAAAAGATACAGAGGGACAAAGTCAGTTTCAGATCAGCTCTTCATTCAAAATGAAGAAGTCTTATATGAAGTTTAAAAACATAAAAAACACAAATCACCTGACAGTAGCACTCCTTTCTCTCCCACCACTGTGTCGAAGCCTTTAGGGAACGCCTGGATGAAATCAAAGGCGTTGGCCACTCTGGCGGCTCTGTAGACGTCCTCTGAGGTCACGGCATCGGGGTCAAGAGCACCATATGCAATGTTTTCTCTGATGGAGCAGGAAAATAGCACCGGTTCCTGGATAAAAGTGGGACAAACTCTTGCAATTTCCTCTTGAAATAAAAACACACACATTGTGCCCCCCCAATTACCTGGCTGACGGTTCCAATGTGACTCCTCAGCCAATATGGGTTTAAATCTCTGATGTCATGACCATCAATAGTGATAAAACCTGGAAGAAAAAACTGTTTAATCTCTTTGTAAAGTGTGCTATAACAGATCAGAGTGGGTTTCCCTCTGCTCTCACCAGCATCAGGATCATACAGCCTGAGTAAAAGTGAGACGATGGAGGACTTTCCCGACCCACTGGGCCCCACCACCGCCATGATGGAACCAGCCGGAACCGAAAGATTAAGCTCCTGGAAAATAGCAGCTTCCTTACGAGCCGGGTAGGAGAAGGAGACGTCACAGAACTGCAGCTGGCCTTTCAGCTGATCTGGATGGAGGACATGGCCCTCTGTGGAAGAAACGTAGAAGAAACATACACGTAAAGAGGTGATTGGTGACATTATTATTACCCATATGGAGATTAATCATACTGGCTTCTATTAAAACATGTCAGCAAAGAACTTAAAGACTTATAATAGGTAATAGACATTTGTAATACTCAAGACTGGACAAAGAAGAAAAAAAAACAAACAATATATTGCCAGCAGAAGCACATTTATCTCCTTCAGGACTCAGAGTTACAGTATCACCCTGTAGCTGTGAGAAAACATTACATCGCCCCCTGCAGGCTGAACCGGACCAAATTTCTGTTGAAAACTTAGAAAAGAGGACAAAAAAATTAGAAAAAGAATAAAAAAACAAACATATAGTAAATAAAAAGTAATACAAATAAAACAAAAAAAGACTACTACCAGGTCACCTGAAATGAGAATGAATCCTACACTTTCCCACTGAAAGAAAACTTGTTTTAAATTTTAAATTTACTTTTATACACATTATTTGCAATTGCTTGAATAAAATAAATCAACCACGTATGAAATATACATTTTGCTTGCATTTAGTCCAGATCTGAATTACTCTGAATGTAATAAAAAATATATCTGAATTTGTGGCAGAACTTTCCTGCAGTGGCGTGTGCATGAGTGTGTAAGTGCGCACGTGTGTGTTTACCATTTAGAGGAAACTCTGGCTTTCTGTCCAGCAGCTCCCAGAGTCTGGCTCCAGCACCAAAACCTTTCATCAGCTCAGAGTAGAATGAACTCAGGCCTGCACACGAAAAAGAGAAAATTGAATAAAATGGTGTTGTGTTAGAAAACACGCAGCATCCAGGACCCTTGTGCGTACGGACTGAATGCGATACCTGCGATGCTGATGCCCACCCAGAAGGTGTACATGAGGAAGGATGAGAGCTCTCCTACAGTCATGTGCTGGCTGGCCATCAGGAGGCCTCCTTTGTAGAGCACCGACAGGATCATGAGGTTCCCACTCAGCCCAGTCTGAAACACATTTCATCTTGTTTAATTACAACAGCTTCTGATGCAACTTCCACTTCCTGGTGCAGAACTGATGACACAAATACCATCTCACTGGGAATCAATCGGATGCTTTTCTACCACACGTCTCTGACTCAACGACACTATGGCTGCCTGTGCTTGCATGGAGAAAGTTTAGTGTTGGTCTAAATCATGGAATGTTGTTTATGTTCATGGTTTAGCCTTTTGCAGATGCTTTTACACAAAGTGACATAAATGAACCTAACAGATGGTTTTGGTCTTTGAGAGGAAACCAGAGTGCCTGGAAAAAAAAAACACATGCATGAGAAAAGGCCAACTACACGCAGAAAGCCAGCAGGTGGGATTTGAACCTTTGACCTTTTTTGCAGCATTCTTTAGTAATGTAGCTGTTGTGGTAACCCAAAAGCAGAAGCCTGCAAGCATCTCCACTCACACATATGGGCCATTCCCATCTGTACCTGGTCGGCCCTGCCCGGATAGCTCCAGCCTGGCCTGGTTGATTCCACACATCCTTGCTTAGGTATGCAACCTATGACCTTCTTCACCACTCGCTCTTTATTCTGCTCTCCCCACCTATTCCACCTTCCTCAGGATCCACTGATTTCCCTCTTTCCTGTTCACTCTCCCTTTCTTAACATTTTTTCTTTTAAATCGCAATTGCTTATTCTTGCTCATTTTAAATATATTTTTAAACATTTTCGAAATGTTTTTTTTATATTTTTACAATTTTTATTGTTTTTGTGAAGCGCCTCGTGATTTTATCTTGAGAGGCGCTATAGAAATGATATTTTCTTCTTCTTCTTCTATGCAAGGAATGCAGTCAGAGACATTTTCAGCTTCTAGGTAATCAGCATGATCATGAACGATAATGAACTGAGCATGTCTTAAGCCCATGTGGGCGGATTCTACCCACCAATCAGAGGCTTGCTCTAATGGAAGGTGTGAATTTGCTGTCAGCAGTGGGTGTGTTGGCCCTGGGCAGCCTGAAGCAGACCACCTCAGAAAGAGGGCTGAAAAACAGTCTCTTTGCACCCTGAAAAAGGGCAGGCCACCAAGATGCTATCCGGGCCGGGCCGACCAGTTACAGATGGGAATGGCCCAATACAAACTTACCACTCCAAAGAAACCTGCTCGCATTACGGCCTCCTGTTTAGCCAGACTGAGAACCCGATCCGCCTTCCGTGTGTACGAGTCGACTTCGGACAACTCTTTACCAAAAGCCCGGACCGTTCGTATGTTGCTGATCCTCTCCTCCGCCAACTGCACACACACACAGTTAAATTAAAGCAAAGCAAATTTACTCAGTCTGCACATTTAATTAAGTTACTCTGATCCAAACAGCATTTTATATCATATGCAAACACAACCATGAGCTAGGCAAACAGCTGATTTTGACATTATTTTCCTCCAAGGCTTTTTTGAAATAATTCAAATACAACATTCCGAGATATATTTGGACCCATTTTCTACGGCTTTTTCCGTATGGCTGTGTACCTGTGTTGCTTGTGCAAGAGCGTCCTGCGTGCGTTTGGAGACGGCGCGAAGGTATCTGCCGTAAACGACAGCAAGAGCAGCCATAGGAGGGACGATCAGCAGAACAAAGCTCGCAAGACTGGGAGAAACGTAGAACTAGAGGAGAGGAAATCACATTTAATGAAGGATGAAAATAAAATGACTAAATCAGCAATAAATCTGTGTTCACAAAAGTTTCATGTGAATTATCAGGGTTGTTATACATGAATGATCAAGTTAAAATGTTTAGAATGAAAATCAAAATATACTGCAGGAATCTGTGGAGAGGAAACTATAGTTATTGCACTTAACTGGTTTTTATTAAATTAATTTAAAATTCAGAATAAAGAAGTTCTGTCGTTTACAAAGCTTCTTGCTGATGGAGGTGATGCTGGAACTACTTTCCATTAAGTTCCTTGAATGACAGCTGTGCCAGGAAATAAATTCACTTCCTTGCTATAAAGTAAAACAGGTTTTATCAGATTATCCTCAGTTCATGGGTCACTTAAAAGAAAAACCTGTTTCACAACTTTTTTTTTTACAGATTATAAGTAACTAAGAAGGAAACTCCCAGCTCAGGAGGAACAAAAAGCAAAACCAACCCGGTGTGTCTCTGCTGCGGTCTGACAGAATCACTCAAGCGCCAAACACACCAAACAAAACATTTTAGTCTTGTTTTCTGTAAGTCAGACTGATAAGATTTTAAAGAAATCAATTTCCTTTGTTTAACACTTCATCACCTACAGATGCGGACCACTCCTGTCTCTTTAACAGCATGTCCCCTGTCTCTGCCTGCTTTCACCTCCTCTCTGTCAGCTGTTGTGTCTGGAGCGACAACAGCAGAACGCTCAGGGTCCAGCCCTCACCATCATGCTGACACCAGCAGCTGCCTGAGCAACGGCCCTCAGGCCGTCTGATAGGTTGTCCGTGATGGAGCGGCCCACCACAGCGGTGTCCGCTGAGAGCCGGTTGATGAGTTCACCGGTCCTGTTCCTGTCAAAGAATGCCACTTCCTGTCTAAGGATGGAGGAGAAGAGGGAGGTACGGAGATTACGAACAATTTGTTGGCCTGAGGAGGGAAGACATGAGAGCTTATTTAGATTTGGACCCTTTACTGGACTGATGTAGAACTTTGTGGGTTTCTTTTAATGTCTAAACGATAATACATGTGTGCTTTTGTCCCATTTGTGTCCTCCTCATCTCACCTGACGCCTGCATGATGTAGACTCGAGCAGCATTTGCTGCTCCTCCGCAGAGAAAAGCTCCCGCCAGCATGATGCAAAGAGACGTTAAAGAGGCCGTCATGGTTTCTGTGTCTGAAGCAGAGGTGTAAATCGTGTCTATGACTCTGCCCAGAAAGAAGGGAGCTGACATGGTTACTGTGCTGGAGACAGTAAGGAACCCGATGGCAGCTGGGATTGAGAAGAGAGGGAGAATGAGAAAACAGATTAGTGACGCGGTCCGCGACACCAGTTTTAACCAGATTGTCTTTCAAAAGTCCGATAGAAACCTGGAGCAAAGGGACCCAGCTTAGTTATCACACAATTTATCCAACATTAGAGAGCAAAAATAAAATTATTATACCAGTTTCCAAAATATTTAAGCAATCTTTCATTTCTTTAGATTTAGCTCCTGTACAACCACTTTTTTGTAATCTTTTAAAGAAATATTGAGGAATTATCTCATGCTTTTCATAACTTGTACTGTAAGAGCGTAATGTGCAAACAAATGAAAGTAGATAAGGACATAACGAGGATCTATATCTGATGGACAGTGTTTTAAAAATGAAAATCTGAATGATGCTCCATATTTCAGATGACCATCTATGACAATTTAGGTGATGTCTTGTTGAGGACACTGGTGGTGTCATCTGTGGTATTATTGACATTTCATAGAAATTAGCTGTTATAATTATGCAAGAATGGTATGCAAAGTGTCTAAAAATGCATTTAAAAATATGTTTATTTCCTTACTTGCCAAGTTGTCTGACAAATCACAACATTTTTTATGGCATAATGATTTAAAGGTCAGAGTTTGATGGTTTAACAAACAAATATAAACATTGCTCTGATGAAATGAATATTTTTTAAAGACACCTAACTCCAAAGGAAACCCTGAAGAACAACGATCAAGACCACTTAAAAATGACATGTCTCGTTGGGAACAAAACAAGAATAAAACCAGACCTTTGGGATACAACCAGGAGAAATTAGATGATAAAATAGATAACGTAACATCACAACTATGTTTATTTACAACTTGTATGTGAGTTTAATGAATGAAGATAAAATAAAATACCAAAACTGAAGTCCTTGAAAATCAAATTCACGTTAGAGTTGACATTATTTTACTTTTCCAGTATGAGCAGAGCATGAATCATGAGTGGGAAGAAAGAGACCGAATAAAAACAAATGAATCTATTTTATGGTGAACATTTTCCATCCAAACATCCACACGCACGTTACCTGCTAGTCTCCATCTCTCGGGATGAGCCAGACCCAGGATCCTTTTAACATCCTCCAGAGGGACCGAGGTGGGTGTCTGCGCTCGGTCTGCGTTCGCCTGGGTCTCTGACCCGGATGGTGCTGGAGTGGAGGCCGCCGAAGAGCTAGAGAAGGCAACAGGTGTGTGTAGGACTGTCCGTGCTGTCGGTGTGTGTGCAAAGAGGACAGAAGAACCTGCCAGTTGATAGCTGGACAGGACCGACAGGACGGGCCTGGCTGGACGGAGATAGAACGTATGGGGAGGCGGACAGACGGAGGTCTTCACCCCGGCTGACAGTCGCTTCCTCCGGTGGTGGCCAGCTGAGAATCCTCCTCTGTGCTCCAACCATAACAACTTCGGGTGGGTTAACCTAAGTTTACTTTTTGTGCCGTTTAACAAGCGAATTAAGAGCCGCATGGTCCGATTCGGGACTTTTACTAAAACAGTCTAAAAGCAGTAAAGGAACAGATGACCCAAACTCAGAACGTCTCGTCGTTTCCTGTTGACCTGGAGAAGCGTTTTGATGTCCCAGCAGGTAAGTGAACACACCATTTTCCTTCAAGCCCTGCTGTGAAGCTTTCATCCGCTACATTATAGATTCTAGACCGTTATTGTAGACTTTATCTGTGCCTGACAGCCCTCTTCAACCCACCTTTATCTCTTATCACCACCCAGTTCTCAAACACACTCTTGCCTGTCACTATCATCTGACGCTGGTCTCTGGGCTTTGACAGGCACGTGAAGAGCGACCGCAAGCTGCCGAAAACCAGCTAACACTAGAGCCGGGCCAAGCTAACGAATCTAAACTTATTGGTGAACAGATAAAAAGACAGAAACAGGAAAGGTGACCCTGGTTTTGATTCGCATGTACAGAACAGACGATTCCTCCGCCTCCATGATGTAAGAAACTTCCCCAGGCAGAACAAATCGAACCCAGATTAATGATGCAATGGTTTATGAAAACTGTTTTAATTCGTTTGTTTCTTTCTCATCTTAATAAAATGTTATTTGTTATAATTTTAGTTTAAATACATTACCAGAAAACATGACTTTAAATGCTATTATTGTTTATGTATTATGATTTTATTGATTTTATTGTTGTGTTTTATCTTATTGTTTTTTCTTTTTTGTTTTAAGTTGATCCTGCCTGTTCAGCACGTTGGTCAGCTCTCACCCTGTGTCTTAAATTGTGCTATGGAAATAAAGTTGGTATTGTATGGTATGTTGATTTAAAAATTATCAAGTATGTGCTCGTGATGATACTATGAAGTAAAATAAATTGAAACATATTAATGATTTAAACATTAATTAAAAGACTGAAATTTTATATTAAAAAACACTAATCAGTAAATGCATTACGATTGCCAAACACAATTTATTGCTGACAATTATGAATTATTACATTGTTATACACTGCTATTTAATGAAATCTGCTGCTAAAGCTGAACCATAAAATGCAATTTAATTAAACATATTAATAATAAATATTGATTTGCCTAATCTACTTGGAGTAATCAGATAGAATAAACAAATAAATCTGTCTAAATCTATTTCGTCTACTCTCGATTGCTTGAGCCTGTCTGACAGGACTACGGTTGAAAGTTCGTCGCAAACCTAGTAAGCAGACACGTGCGGGTGAAAACTATCATAGTTTAAGGTAAAATCTGAGAAATAAACAAGTAAAACTTAAGCTAAGCAACGTAACAATATATATATTTGTGGGTCGGCTTATACTAATCCGATACTTATCTATTTTAACATGAACAAGCTAGTGTTGTTAGCATGTAAGCCTACGAAACCCTAATGTTGTGGTTGGTATTGCGCAATAATCTGCCTAAATAAAAGAGTCAGACTTATTGCATATGTCTTTTTTGTCATACCTAAACGTTTGGTTTTAACACAACTTGGTTGTAATCTCTTACGCTCTTTTCTGTTCCTCTTCCAGGGCTGCCCAGCTGCAGCCATGTCTGCCATATATTCAGGGATTTACCTGAAGCTGAAGAATCCACAGACTTCTTGGGAGGACAGGTTGAAGCTGGCGCGGTTTGCCTGGATCTCCTCTCAGTGCCTGCTGCCCAACAAAGAACAAGTAATACACCATGTGATCACAGGACATTGTATCAAAGGGACTGAAAAGGCCTCTGTAGATAATTGGACCATAATCATTCATTTGATGGCTTGGGTCATGATACGCAGTTACAGGGAGGTATTTTGTTTTTATTAATCCCTCTTTGTCTTTTTCTTTTTGCAGGTGTTGTTGGACTGGTGCACTCATGCCCTCACGGGTTGGCACAGTAAGAAGGTAGATTTCTCACAGGAAGTGCTGGAAGGTTTGTGGTGCTACCTGGATGATGTGCTCCACAGCAGAAAGCTGCTTTCTTTCCTCAAGCAGGGAGCTACCATCACTCTGAGGCTCACCATGGCACAGGTGCACATATGATTTAGTAAAAAAAAAAAAAAAAAAGTTTTTAGTTTTTACACCAGATTTTAATATCAATTTTTGTTTTTGTTAGTTTTTCTTTGCCAGATTTGGTTGGTCTTATATCTGGTTGGTCTTATATCTTTCGTGTGGACTTTCTTTCTCAGGATTAACAATTTATTAAAATCCTCTCTTTTTTTTGTTTCATTTTTAATCTTATTGCAGGTGAGTTGTTCTTAAAAAATCCTGATGTTTGTTAGTTTTTTCTCATTTGTCTCACAACTCTGTGATTACATTCTGAATGATCTATGAACTTAATGATCTGATTATATCATTTATTCTCATCAGGGCATAAAGAAAACGATCAAATTTAATAGTTTCACTGACTGTTTTTCTGTTTTCTTTCAGCTGCTGCTGGACCATCTGCAGGAGTGTGCACACGATCGCCTATCGGTGTCCGTGTCCACCGTAATGAGTGTGTGTCGGGGAATTCTTTCTTCTCCTGCACTTTCATCTGTTTTCACCACAAAATATGAACTAATGGTCAGTCTACTGGGCAGATTCTGCCTATTGGCTAGTCATGAGATACAGAAGCTCAGAACAGTCCAAGTGACTAAATCACGCACATGCAGAGCTGAACTGATGGAGCGTCTGCAGATTGAACCTGAGAGTCAGTCAGTGCCACCGGGGATAAAGGCCAACCACTCAAAGATAAACCACCTCTCAAATAATGTATTTGAAGTGTTGCTTCAGGTGCTGTCATGTTATTCGTCAGTGCAGCACCAACAAGCCAACCCCAACAGAGTCTTCACTTTGTTCACCAACCAGCTCATCCAGCCGTTAATGCTGCTCAGATACCTGCTAACCTCGCAGGACTTCACTGCTTCTCACTCACACCTGCAGCTCCGTCTGCAGCTACGCCGAGACCTTCGCTCCAAGATCGACTCCGTCCTGCAGTCAGCCCTCTTCCCCTCCGAACACTTTCCTTCCTACAAGGCAGAACTTTTCCCATCCAAGGAGGACTCTGTGAAACATGGTTCTGGGGGCTCTAAGGGGCCTTTGAAGCCTGTTAGTGCTTTACTCAGCAAACTGAAAGCCACAGGTTACTGCGAGCAGTCTCTGCTCTACCCATTGAAATGTGAAGCCTCATCTCTGCTGTTCAGTTTTTTTCTGGAAAGCTATGGGAAATGGAAAGGAGAAAGTGAGGAGGAGTGCAAAATGCTGTGTTTTTACTTCCTCGTCAGATTGGTCCCAACGTTAGATCTTTATCCTGAGGGATCCTCGGTTGAACCGAACAAAGCAGAGCAGCGAGACTCTGATTCCTCAGAGGAGAAGTCTCTCCCAGACTCATCCTGGAGTCTGGCTCTGCAGGCCGTGGAGTCCCTGTTAAGCCAGTCTCTGTCAGCAGGCGTCTATAATGTAGCTGCAGACAGAATAAGACACGGCGAGGTCCAGCTGAGGTTTTTTAGGTGCTTGGTCCAGATGATCCTAAAAGAAGCCCGTCCGAGGTAATAATTTATGTTATTTCATCTGTGGAAATATATTTTTTATGTTTAAAGTTGCCTGGCTCTGAAGGCAATGTGTCCCTCTTGACTTTCAGCATATCATCCTGGTACCGCTGCTTAAAGGTACTTTTGAGTCTCAATCATCTGCTTATTGAGCCAGACTTGGACCAGCTGTTGATCTCGGCTTGGGTGGACGCTGAAGACGTGAATTCACAAGTGCAACGTGCCAGACAGGTCATCATTTATGAAATTACTCCTTATAATTCAACACATTAAGGTAAAAAGTAATTTACTGTAGAATTTGTTGATTGAGAACAATGTTTGTGTGTCCCTCAACAGAATTTGGTATGCAGCCTTCTCCAGACCTACACTAAGCTCCGTCAGCTGCCTCGCCTCTTCTCTGTCCTGCTGTCTGTGATCTGTCAGCCAGCTCGGGATGACCGCCATCCTCCTCTGCTGTCTGAGGGCATCTCCAGATCCCTTAGAACCTGTCTTCTGGATACGCCGTCCTCTCAGGTTTTAGAAATCTGCTCATCTGTGTTGAAGAGCATCAGGACATGTGTGCTACCTGACTTAGTGTCAGAGCAAAGAGAGGTAGAGAAGATGGAGATCGACAGTGAGAACAGAGCTGAACAGAGAGAAGACGCGTCTCTGAAGCTCTCCGGTCTCAGTCAGCTGCTTCATGTTGTTTTATTTAGCCTGAAGACTCTGGATAATTCATCCCCTGTTCCTTTAGTCAGGCAGAGCAAAGCCTTCATGGAGGAAATGCAGCAGACAATCAGAGAGATATTTGATCTTTTAATGGGGAACAGAGCTTCTTCAGCTCTAAAGATTCCTAAGAAAGGGAAAAAGAATCGGAGGTCAGAAAACATTTCTAAGTCCCAAACAGCCACAGTCTGGGAACAGAAGGCACAAGAGGCCCTTCTCCTGCTCAGATACACCTGGGTAGAAGTAGACACACTCTTCCATCTCCACTGCAGTAAATACACATCAGTTGACTCATTCCTGACCGCAGCTGAGATTGACACTGAAGCTTCCTCCAGTTCTCCAGTCTTTGTCCACATGGAGAGTCTCTTATCAGGTTCAATCATACCTTCTCTCCATCCTTCACCCCTCTGCAGCCCCATGAGCTGTTTGCTGCTTAAACTCCTCACCCTACAGCAGATGAAAAAAGTTATAGTAGATTGTGCTTTGCTTGGTCGAAGCAGCTCCGCAGCACTGCTGAGCAAGTCGGCCCAGTTTATCGTAGCTAAGTCGGAGCACGCTGGGACTCCGGATGGAGAGCAGAGTTGGGACGGTCAGATATGCTGTGTTAATGCAAATAATTACCCAGTAGCACACTGGCATCTAGTCATATCAAATCTACCTCTGATTGGTTCCCACCTGAGTGGCGACGACGTCAGACATGTAGCACATGTGCTTGTAAGTTCTTTGTTGAAAACACAGACAGAAGGGTCTGAGGATCATGCACCTGGAAGTCTGACTTTCTCCCTCGCATCGTCTCAACTCGCTCTGAACTCCGTTTTTCCAGAGTTGGCTCCTCTTTTTTCTGCCACCATTCGCTCCCTCACACAGAGGATTATCAGTTTGCTCGAGGCAGGATGCTCACCAAAGGGTTGTCCCAAGTTTATGAGAGTTCACAGGAAGGAAGCTGGAGGGATTCCTTCAGAGGGTGATGTTGTTCAGCCTGTTTTCTCACAGGAGACTAAAGAGGCCATAATCGAGGATGTTATGACATCTTCTGAGACTGGAGAGATGCTCGTGCTGCTGACAGATGCACAGATCACAGAGCTGGGTAACCTGATACAAATCTTAACAAACCTAAATACAGAGGGGATGAGTCCTGATGATCTTTCCTCCATCTTCCTGCTGCTCCTCGTCACGTTCACCTCCACCTCCAGACAGCTTGACAAGGTGGTTCCTCCTGAAACGGGAGGTGATCCTCTGCTCTTAGGAAGGCTGCTCAGAGCTCTGACTCTTCTCATTGAAGAGAGTAGCTTCCAGAGTGTTTTGAAGCTCGTACATGGTGGCACTCTGTTGCGGGCCGCTTTATCATCTCTCCTCTGGCACAGCAGCTCCACAAAACCCGAGGAAACATGGCGAACCGATTGGCTCGACTTGGTTAAAGCAGCTCAGGGCTTCACAAGATCTTTAGTCAATCTGATAATAATCAGAAACAGCAGCGTTAGACTCAACCTGGACCAATTTGCATCCTTTCTAACCAGTAAGGAAATGGCAGCCAGACAGATTGTGTTACCTGGTTCAGGAGCATCTGTGTTTTCTGTCCACCTGCTGCTGACATCTCTGACGTCCTTCTCCCAGACAATCACAACTAATTTAGGCAGAAGTAAGCCAATGGATGAAACTTTAATCCAGATGCTTGCTAGAATAACCTCTTCACTCGGACCTGCTGTTGAAACCTTCCTGAAGACCAACTGCAATGCAGCTGACCAACCAGCCTCCACTCCCACTCAAGCTTACGTCGTGGAGGTTGTGACAGCCGTGCTGGACTGTGAGCTGGCGTCCTTATCGGTGGACGTAGAGGGCAGACAGAATAACACCCAGCTAGCCCATATGACTCTCTATCAGGTCGTCTGTCAACAGATTCTTAGAGAAATGAGCTCCGCTCCAAGGCCCATGGACTTCCTGATCTCCTCTCTCCATTTCCTGTCTGCTTTTTACAAAGCCCTGGTGAAGACGAGAGCAGATGAGGAGATGGAGCAGCTGTATGTCCAAATACTGCAAAATGTGCTCAGACTTCTAAAAGGTAAGTTTGTAACGTGAAGCTTTCTGACCATATTTGATTATTGTGCAAATTAACAGAAAATTCTCAGAAATAAGTTAAATTTGACAAATATTTAGATGATCTTGACATATTTAGCAATGAAGTTTGAGGCCAAAATCTCAGAAATGTGATGAATTGTAAAAAAAAAAAAAGCCTGATTTTGTTATAAAATGTTTTCATGTTTCATTCAGCTTCTTGGCTGTCATCTGCTGATGTCGGGAAACTGGAGCCAGGAGTGCAGGAGCTGTTGCGCCACCTGGTGGAGAAAAGCACCATAATTCAGTTCAACTTGCTTCTGCTGATGATCCGAGAAGGGCTGGACATCAGCAAGCTCCGGGCTGGGAACTACAGGGTGAGCGCAAGATCAGACATGAGAATTTGTTTATTATTTTGTTGTTCTGGCAGGAAAGAGTGGGAAGGAAACATTTGACAGTGAGCTACTGTTGTTTTAACATGATGGAAAAAACACCCAATGATGAAGATTTTTGACTGTCCAAGGGGTTATGGGGCTATGAACATATTTATATGTTAGAGCGTTGTTAAGAGGCATGAAAACAAGTTTTAATCATGCTTGTTTTGCAGATTTGCCATTGCAGCTTAAAAGGCTGAGAGGATCTGCTGCTGACAGCTTGGTGTCAGATACCACAGCAGAGATTCAGACATCTAGTAGAGTTCATGTCTGTGTGTGTCGGAGCAAAAAGGAATTAAATGTTAGAGCTGACAAGTGCAAACACTTCTGTAATAGTGATGGGATGACCTTCTCAGTGGCCCAGTGGTAGAGTGTTCGCCCAGGGACTGCGAGATTGTTGTTCAAATTCCGGTTGGGTCATACCAAAGACTTTAAAAGTGGGACCCAATGCCGCCCTACTTGACACTCAGCTTTAAGGGGTTGGATTGGGTGTTAAACCACCAAATAGCTCCCAAGCGCAGCCACAGCTGCAGCCTACTGCTGCAGCCTACTGCTGCCCACAAACAGGGAGATTAATTTCACCTGTGTGTTATGGTGACTTTGGGACTTTAACTTTAAGATGATAATTTAATATTTTCCTATTTGCATTTCAGCCTTCAGAACTTTTTGTTACCTTTTACATGTGAAAAAAAAAACTTTTAAGCCCGAGATCGGACTTCTTACCCTTGTGTTAAACTCTCAGTCGATGAGCTTCTCAGACTCTTTCCCACTGATTCTCCTGCAGGAGGTGCTGTCAGCGGTGATTGCCGTTAAGCTGCTGTCCAGTTGTCAGCTACCTGAGCCTTGCTCCAAAGCTCTGTGGCTCACTGCACCTCAGATCCTTTCTGCTATGGTGGTGAGAAAACCTCGACCCCTACAGGGTTAATGCAGCTCGACTGAAAGGAAAGCTTTGGCGAGAACACACACAGACACACACACACACACACACACACACACACACACACACACACACACACACACACACACACACACAAGAAGAGTTTTGTAATTTATATTAAAGTGTTCAACAATTCATGACTGTTTCATCTTCAGACACCTTATTCAGTGACACAACAGGCAACGTCTTTCTTCTTTTAGCCCCAAAATGTAATCTATGTAAATAAATAAATGTTTGGTGTTTCCACCGAGGCTTTCTTGTCGTGTTTCTGTCACATATAGTGTGTGTTTCATCTTTCTGTGTTACAGTTTTTGGTTCGATCATCCAGTCAGGATGCCTCCCTCACCCTTCCTTTTACTGTTCCCGCTGTTGCATCGATGACATCATTATTGCGCCAGGGGGAGGGGCTCATTAACAACCCTCATCACGTGATTTTGATTCTCAGCGCGCTCCAGTCGCTGCCCCTCGACCACCTGGCTCCGCCCATTTACCACTCTGCTTTCTTGGCTGTCCACGAGGCGCTGTTCACCATCATCCAGTGTCACCCTCAGGTACCGAGAGACTATTGTTCGACACGGGTCATGGCTGAGCTCGCTTATTGTGATACATGCAGCTGAATCTCCAGAGCTTATCATCTCCCACACATTCAGCTAGATCAGTCCACCGCAGTAAAACCTGTTCAGAGCTACGAATGTGACAGGACCTTTTGAAAAAGACAGTTAATTTTTGAGAAATATCTACGGATGAGCATTAAGGCCACTAAAAACAGTATTTTTTTTCTCAGAATTTTGACAAAATCAGGATCATGACGTTTTTTTTCTGAGATTAAAAGTCAAAAATCTTTTTTTCCTCTTCCGTGAATATATTTGTTGTCATTGTTGAACAATATACAATTTTCTTTTATTATTAGGTTTTAAAATAGAGAAATTTAAACAAAACTTTTGCAAAAACAGTGTAGATATTTTTTATTTGGGATGTTGATATTTGTGGAAAATGATGCAAAAAACACTCCAAATAGATCTAAAACTATTACTGGTACTATTACTAGTGTCATTCTGTTGTGGAAATTCAGTGCAGTTATTCCAATAAAATTGGAAAAACTAATTTAATCTGAATTTTTAATATGTCTGTATTTAAAAACACTGCTTTTTTTTAATTATAATTTTTATAGAAAGCCATTGTGGAAGGTCCAAAGAGCCCTTTGTTGCTCCAGAGCTGCAGGTTGCAGACCCCTGAGCTAGATTTTTATGGCCTATTTGAAAATTCATTAAGCTGTGAAGTAAGAAACTTTTATTTACTGATGTGTGCTCAACTGTCTCCAGTATTTGTAGGTGAAATTTTTCCCTCAGGCACAAGTTGCTTTATACCATGATGGAGGTTTTGCTTTGAGCTTCAACCAGTCTCCAAACATGACACGGTTGTACTGTAGCTTTAACAAACCACACTAACCGGGGTAACAAGCTTTGGAAATCAGGCAATTTCAGCTATGGATTACAAAACTCAGGTTTGTGAAAGAACAGTTTTTTACCCAGAAATTCATGTGATTCAGATTGAGATTATTCTAATATTGAATGTCTAAATATAAGAACACATAACTCGGGTATTTACACCACTTAAACTTGATGTAGGTTAAGGTTTCTAGTTTGAATTCTCTTTATGAAGAAAGCCTTCAGGATATTCTACAGAAGAATGACACTTTTTCAGCTCACTGTAGTCCGTCTGCAGCTGCATAATAACCTCAAAATATCCATGCTTCACTCATTCTGGCACTCAGGATTTTGTCCAAAGGCCCGGTTAGATGCAGCATTTAACCAGCTTATATAACTTCTTAAGTTGGGGTTTTTCAGTGACTGCAGCCTGAAACAAGGCAGCTGCTTTGAATTAAAGAAGAAAAGAATTAGTTAAATGATGTCAGATGTTTGTGAGCACTAAACGCTTCACTAAAGCAGGAGAGGAAGAAGGAGGTAAAACCGAGTTTGCAAAAAAGATACTTATGGAGGATTAATGGGCAATAAGTCATGCAGGCTGTAGAGGTGATGAACCAAAGGGAAATATTGTATTGAAGCTGGACCACAAAGGAAGTTTGTGGGTAAAATAAATGGTGTGATGTAGAGAGGAGGTGCGAAGGAGAGGTAGGGACAGCATGGCGCCATATAGAGCTAGCCATAGCATCTGTTTTCAACCTTCATCTTTCCACCATATGTCTTCATCAGAGGACAGAAGAGAAGCTAGAACGTTTTATTCCTAACATTTTAGTTTCTGTACAGCATCACTGTCGATAATCCATTGTACCGTAGTCATCGAATTCTTCACACAAACTTTAGGGGCAGCCCTAAACTTAAGCTGCTTGTTACGCTGTGAATGGCTTTCATTCCAGGAAGGGAAACTATTAACATTCAAACGTTTTCATACTGAAAGTTTGTAAGAGCGCCTAAATGTGTCTCCCTCCAGGTGGTTTCTACAGCAGCTCCGTCCTTCTTGAATGTTTTCTATCGTTTGGTGGCATCTATCATGCAGGAGGGTCGTCAGAAAGGAGACGCTGACACCGGTAACCTGTGCATTATGTTTTTTTATTTTTTAGTGTAGCTGAAAAGTCTTTAGGGTGTAATTGTTGCTAAAATTTGACATTATACTTTTCTTTGCGAATTTTTTACAGTCTTTAAATCAGATTAGCATTTCACAGAGTTGTTAGGAGCTTCTCTGATTAGAGAATGAAAATAATCACCAAAAGGTGTTTTTGTTAGCTGCTGTTGTCGGCTGGTCGCACACTGGCTGAAATCGTAGCTTTATGCTTATGCAGCTGATTAAAAAACAACTTGAAACCAAAAGCTCTGTAAGATTTTGGTATAAATGTTGCATGAAATTAGGACCTTTGCCTTTCGCCAAATCAAATCAGGAATTCATGCATTTATGCAAAGAATTAGCAATGATTATGTATGAGATAATGGACTCGGGTGAGTATTCAGGTATTAGAAAGCTCAGATTATATGGAAACAAATCGCCTGATAAAAACTAGAGCAGACAAGGTCTCTGCTGTGTCTGATCACAAGTCAACAAAGTGAAAAACAAAGGCAAGGATCACACATTTTTGCAAGGATCCACCTGAAGTTGTCAATGTAATGGTTTAATTTACATGTTATTTAATAAGCCATAAGACATAAGATTCCGTAGCAAATATGAAATCAACCTTATGGGTCTGTAGGTACTGTTTAACCAGAAGATTGGAACTTTTTATTGCAGGGATTAGATAACAGCTTCGTATTCACTCAGAGACAACAGAAGAGAGAGTCAGGTTTTAAAGTTTAAAGATTTATTACTAAACAGATTAAACTAGACTAACTTTAACACTAAATGTATGGTGTAACTAAGGTGGATGAGACAGAGAATGGTGTAGTGTGGAATGTGTCTCAGAACCAGCAAATCCGAAGAAACGGTTAGTTCTGGTGGGAATGAAGGTGATGTCTTCGTGCTAAGCTTTGGTTAGGAGATTCATAAACACATTCAACGCCATGCTGTCGGTCTACGTACCTTTAGAGGAAGTCCCCGTCTAGATCAGGAGGTGTAGAGGTCCAGCTTGACCTTTATGGAGCCGAAGCATGTAGAAACAGCCGCGGCAGCCGACCACCAGTCTTGAGATATTTCCGGGTCACTACAGTTTGTTGGCATCTAGCGAGACCCAAAACAGGGTCGTGTTGGTTCAGCTTTTATTCTGAAAGGAACCGTTGCAGCAGTTGGAACAGCAACAGGTTTTCCAGCTTGTCGTTGGTTCTTTTGGTTGAAGAGGAAAGTTACGGATTGGTCACTCCGTCAACTTCTCTAGAATGCTTTGAACTGACGTTAGAGATGACGTGGGCATAGTTTTATACTTCGGATGTTTTGGTTTAAGGTCGAATGAAAAGATGATAGATTTACCAAACACCACCAAAACCACGCCTCCGTCAGATCTGGCAGATTCTGATTGGATCAGTAAAGCAATGTGTCGTCTCTTGACACTACGTGAGATCAATCCTAGTGGAAACATTTAAAGTTATATTACTTATTATATTCTATAGGATTATAATAAAGTAATTAATATTTTGATTTCACAGATTGGTCACATCTTATTATTGACTAACACTTTGTTTGATTAGCCTTATTAAAAATAGAGTTCTTTGATTTATTTAAAGGAGAGAGTCGTTTCTTTATTCTTCTGTTGAGCTGGAAAGAAGCAGTTTATAAGAAATGCATGAGACCTTGAGGCCCTATCTCATGCAGACTAGTCCTGTGTCAGAGGAGAGGGGGAAAGTGACTTTTGGTGGAAAACAGTCATTTCATTCCGTTACATTGGTTACCATGGTAACCGTTCTTTAAAAGCAATTCAAGGGTTTTACGAGCATGTTGCAAGTTGAGTTTAATTTTTTTTCTTAAGTGTTTTGTTTTTTGTCCATAAGATTATGATTTAAAGGTCTGCACCTAAAAGACTCAGGTGTGAAAGCTGAATAGGCAGAATAAGCATTTTCACCATTATTGTGTGTGTTTTTTAGGCGTGGACAGTGATGTGTATTTGCAGTGCTCCAGACTCGTAGAGAGGATGTACTCTCACATTGCTGCTGCAGCTGAGAGCTTCACTGCACTGCCAGCCTTCATGGTGGCTCAGTATGTCACAGAGCTGCAGAAGGTACACACACACACACACACACACACACACACACACACACACACACACACACACACACACACACACACACACACACACACACACACACACACACACACACACACACACACACACACACCGTTTTTCTCTGTGTCTTGCAGCAACTTTTGGTCTACAAAGTTTCCTTTTGTAGTGATAATGTGAACTAATAACTGTGCTGTTCGAGGTCAAAATAACTCGCACATGCTCATAAAACATATCTGTCGTTCTTTAACTCTCTACAGCTGTGACCCACACACACACACACACACACACAGAGCTGATCATTTGATCCACTACAGTTTGTCTGAAAGCCACTGAGCTGAGTGACAGAACTGCTGACGCTCAGAGACAGTGATGGGAAATGTTTCTTGTAGCCAAATTGTAGATGTTCACAAATCTCAGGGAACACATCCAGGATTACTGTAACTCTGTGTGCCGAAGCAAAGCTTAGGTCTGGATGTTCGTTTACCCCCCTGAGTCACGTCTGACTGGAAAATGTGGCTCCCGGTCGCTGCCAGACGATGTTTAACTAGATGCTGGCCTGACTCAGCAGTTTCCAGCAGTCACTCGTTAAGAACACATCTTTAAAGTGCAGCCAGACAGATGTCCAAGAAGGTATTTGGGTGATTTGGTAATTCAAAAATCCACAAATGAAGATTGTGCTTTAATGCAAGTCAGAGGTAGTTTGTGTCGGAATGGAATTGTGGGCCAGAACTGGAGCTGCAGTGAAAACGTTAACATCCTGCTGTTGTTTTAGCTCCCATAAACAAACAGCTGAACATTCTGTTCCTCTCGTACAAAGTAAAGATACCTTAGAGAGTATGCCCTTTAAAATGTTTTACATTAACGTGGCTCTTAACAAACTTTAATAATAATAATAATAATAATACATTTTATTTAAAAGCGCCTTTCAGAACCCCCAAGGTCACTTGACAGAAAATACATTCAGAAAATCCATTAAAACAGCAATAAAACGCAAAGAAAAAACAGAGAGAGAAACAATTCAATAAAATCAGTAGGGATGCACCGATCAGGTTTTTTGCTGCCGATCACCGATACCGATATCAAAGAATGCTGATCACCAATACCGATCACGTGGATTGGCCAGAAATTTTCTACAACATTATAATGAGTGGTACAAACTACATAATCTGGGAATAAAGGAAATGTAACCTAATCTAAAATGGTCTGTATTAGGGTTGTCACTGTGTGAAAATTTAACCTCACTGTTGTTGTGACCAAAATTACGACGGTTTTCGGTATTATCGCGGTATTTTTTTTAAACGTGCTACATTTTCACACAATTAAATAAACCCTGTATGTCAGGAAATATTGTCCTCAGTTTGTGTCTAAATTTTGCCTAAAATGTGTTATTTTGTAATTATGTTGTTTATTTGTTTACTTTTTTTCCCTTTAGTCTGTAAAATACCAATATTTGCCCATAACTTCTTATTTCATGTCTGTTTGATGTCATCATTTTAAAAATATTAGATCAGATGATACTCGGTACTCAAGTAGCCTTCTAATCAGATACTTTTTTACCCTTACTTGAGTAATAAACCCTATATCAGGAAAATATTGTCCTCGGTTTGTGTCTTTCCAGTGAGCTTTGCAGATGTGGGAAAATGTCATCAGGCAGTAATCATTGTTAAATTCATAATTATTCTCGGAGAGAGACCAACTCTTATCTGCCCCTGGGAGCCCCGTAATGCGTAGCGTCATTTCAACATGGGGTTGTCCGCGACACGGTTTATATGCAGGTAGCGGCGCTGCGGCTGCTTTATATAGCGACTCGTTGCATTATCCCTCAACCCAAATTCTCAGGTCACGCATTTCAGCTAAAACGCTAACGTTAGCTTGCCTTGCGTTGACTGTAGAGTTGTGGGTGATGGTCATGCAGATGTGTCATGAGATTTGGAGCGTTGCTGCCCTTCACAGACACTTTTTCTGCACGTGCTGCAAACAGGATATTCGTCTTCTATCAACTCCCTCGGCATTCTTCAAATATCTAAAATATGCCCGTACTTCCGACTTTGTCTTCTTTGAGGGATAAAAAATGTCCTCCTGAGTGCTGCCGTCTCCTCCTTTGACCATTATTTCAGCTTTAGCTTCAAGAAAGTTTTGGTTGTAAACAAGAAAATGTGTATGTGCCGCCGGCAACTTCAGCCAATGATACGGTGGCTGGTAAGGGTCACAGCGCCTACACCGCAGCCACGGTAAACCCACCAAGATAATATAGTTTTTTAAAAAACAAGACGGTTATTATTATTGTCAACTTTTTTTTTTTACCGGGGTTTACCGCTACACCGGTTACCGTGACAACCGTACCTGATCGGTCTGCTTTGATCTATTTTGAAAATTCCGATCAAAACCGATAGGGGCACTATCGGCCAATTACGATCAAATGCCGATCCATCGGTGCATCCCTAAAAATCAGAGGTCATAGGCAGTGTGGTAATACACAGCCGCGTGTCTATAGAGAATGGTGTGTATAATAGAGATCATTGTAAGTGTGTGTGAATGGGTGTGTGTGAGAAACTCACTGCAAAAAGCTTTGTAGAACATACAAAAAGCTTGTAGGTGTGAGCCGTTTACCATTTAGGACACAGTGGGACACAGGGATACAATTGCACTTTCACAAAGCTCAGCAGTTTCAATTAGTCCGCATTTTTTTGTCAGGCCTCAAGTACACTTTGTTTACAGATGCAGGTGTGTTAATGAGAGGAGGCACCAGGAGGGTGTATTTAACACTACCTCTGTAGTCAGAACCTTAAAGCCTGTCATCTAAAAGGGACGGTCGCCTCTCAAAGCAGCTGAAACCTCCTGGTTTTGTCACCATGGATGTGAAACGTCTGGTCTCTATACTACAGAGAACAGAGGTTTCTCATATATAGGGTCATGGAGGGTCACCTGCATGACGGTAACCAGATAACGTTACAGAAATGTTTATAAGGAAGCTGTCTGGTGTTGTTCCCACTTGTTTGTCAGGGTTCAGTTGTAGTTGGACTATTGTTTGTACTTCTTGTTGCATAAAGAATGCTATTGTGTTTGAAGTGTTGGATTTCTGCCCGGCTCAGCTCGCTGCTCTGCTTCTGTCACTCAGGTACAGAACAGAACCAGAGCCCTTAGGCCACACGGGCCGGGTTGTGTCACACCACCAGACCTGGATTACACAATCTTCATGATTTCATTGTGGAAATAAAATTCCAAATCTTCTGTATTAATCTAATTATTGTGAATATAATCAGCTATGTTTCTCTGGGATCAGTCAAAGAGAAAGTTAAAGCCAGAGCAGATGCCAAAATAAAATGGCTGTAATAAGCGGGTGGCGTTTATATGAATGTTTTTTTATTTACCCTTTTCAGCATTTAGTGATTTTTGAACAAGGGTGTGTTTTACACACGTGAAGATCTTAGAAAGAGTCTGTAAAAAAGGATAATTTCAATCCATTAAATCTGAGCATTTTGATGGAGTTTCAACTGAAGCAAAGTTACAACATTCCTCTCCTGCTGTCTAGTAATCCACCTCCTTACTGCCTCTCTAGGTTACTCTGCGACCCGACATCAAACTGCACCTGACGGAGGGCGTCTACTGCATACTGGACCTGTGCATGGAGCAGGATATCAAGTTCCTGAAGGCGGGGCTGAACATGGGGGTCAGAGAGGTGTTCAACGAGCTGCACGGCAGCTACGTCCACTACCACAAACCACAGAGACAAGGAGAGGACAAGTACACTGTCTGATCTGACAAAAGCATACATATTTTACACTCTCCTCATTAGATATTCTGATTTTGAATGTCGAATGAGGACATCATAACAGCTGTGGACAGCATTTAATTTGCTGATGAATCATTTTGCTCTAAAGATAGAATATGCTGGTAAATTTGTTCATTTATAGGATTATGCAGTTTGTACTTTTAATTAGTACCAAACCTTTAAAATACTATTACTTTCTGTGTTTCCTGTTTTAATTGTACTTTGTGCAAATTTTTTTTTCATATAAACAGTCTATTATCATTCAAAGGTTGATGCCCGCATGCTTTAAACCAAGCCTGGTGTTCCTGAAAACACTTGAGCCTTTTTAAAGGTTGGTCGTTAAACTCTGTTAAGGAGCCGCTGTAATTCTGTTTGTGTTTACTCTCCTTTGGTTTTCCATATGAAGACGCAGCTTGATCTTCAAAACCCTGGTTTGAACCAGGTAATTTAAGCTTTCTTCTCTAAAGCAGATGGCTGGATTTTTCTGACCTTGGTGTGTGAAATCTGGCAGTTTCTAAATGTAGTCACAGGAAATGCAACAGAACTAATTTAAAACTGATACAACCCTTTATCGTGTCGGGTAATGGATCCATCCACACTTCTCAAACCCGTAGCGTAAACACGGCGCTGAAGGCGCGACAAACCACCGCCTGCAAAAACACGTTCCTGTTGTAAATGCTGACTCATCCTCATATTCACACAGGTCAGACCATCTGCTGTGATTTAGCTGCTCAGGTGAGTCTGCTGGCTGCATCTCTGGTAAACTGCTCATAGTAAAATAAAGATGTTATTTGTTTCCCAGATGATTTCTATTCCGCGTTTATAAAAGTTTTAAAGTAACTAAATCTAATGTTTGTAAAACAATGAAAAATGCCTTGATGAGTATCAGTTCGTCCTTTAATCTGCTGTTTTTTAAATGCGCCATATAAATAAAATTGGTATGGTTAATCTGTCATGCAGTGAAGTTGAATTGAAACAAAAATAAAAGGCTTCAGCATCTTTTATGCTGAAGAAGAGTGTCAGAGGTCACAAAACAAGCTGCACAAGTTATGACTGGACCTATGAAGTACTCTAGAGTACTGGTCAGGAGGGAGTCACCTGACTGTTAAAACTAAAGGAGTAATCTGAGCAAGACCTAAGAAAAATTAGTTTTCAGCTCTAATAAAAGGAGTTGACTGTTGGTTACTCAACTTTTAACATTATGAAACATCACTGTAGCATGTGTATGTTTTCCTCATTTAATTAATCCGTTTTATTAAATAAACATGCATTTTAAAGTTTGGCTTCCCCCCTTCTGTTTTGGCAGCACTGCAAAAGATTTAGGCTTTTATTAAGACATGGCAGTCCTATTAACGGTTTCTATTAAATGTAATGAAATCTTTTTGTTAGCATTCTTTACAGTTGTTTCAATATCACTTTTCATATACAGCACGAGGGTGATAGTTCAACAATAACTGATACAGAAATAAAAATGATTTAATCCCATTACAATAGAAAAATAAATGACAATAATGTATGTATTAAAGCTGATACAACAGTGCCAATGTCTGTTTCTTCAGCTAGTCGTAAAAAATGTAAACTGTTAAAGTCCATTCAGATTCTCTGAAACCAACAGTTTGTCCTTCCTGGGGAATAATCATCCTCTTGATTTATCATCACACCACAAGACACAAACTTTTTATCTTTTATTCCAAGCATCAGGAGGTTTTACGAAACCCTTTCTCCTCAGCAGATGTTGAAAGGTGTGAGTTTAAAGTGTGAGATTTATGTTTTTCTGCCACTTCGACTCAGATTAAGAAGACTTGTGATCTGAATCATTTTGTGTTATATTTGTACTGATGCTCCTTGTGAAAAAAAATTACAGATTTATAGAGAAATAATGGCAGTAGCATTTTAGAATCACTTCTCCAGCGTCCTTATAAAACCCACCATCTGCTTTTTTCTGATTAATGTTTTTCTGTTGCGAACCTGCAATTTCATATAAGTGAGTGGAATACAGACTTGTTTTTTATCTGAAGTTTCTGTATAATTCATGGCGGTGTTGCTAACAGCCTTTTCTTGTTTTAAGCGTGATTCGGTCCCAAGCTCTGCTGCTAGGATTTATTAAAATCTGTTTATTCTGGCTTTCAGGTTGGTTTTAATGATATTTATGTTTCAGAGCTCGTTGTGGTCAGACTCCTCTTAAGTTGTTTATCTTTTTATAACCTCTCTGGATCTTTCACATCACAAACTTCCATCTCTTCCAGACTCTCAGCTGGAAAAAACTGCTAAATAAGGACCCAAAATATCAATTCAAACCTGTTTTTTCAAGTTTTATTGATTTTTATGTCATTTTGATATGAATTTTTGCTTCAGTTGCTGTAGATTGTGTGTGATCGCTGTTTTGAGACATTCAAACCAAAAAAAAAAAATAGATACTTTTAGCTTTCTGTTACTAAGATATATATTTTCCCACCCCTGCAAGACTAAGTGACTCCCATCCATTCAGGCTCCAACAGCACTGTGGGTAACATGAATGCACTTCTCATTACCGATGAATACATGCAGCATTTTCTTCACCTCAGAAGTAAGAATAAAATATATTTTAGCTTCAGTTTTCTGGTTTCCAATTGGTATGAAGTTGTAAAATAAAGTCTAGAGAATTGTTCAGTGATGTGTGTGTGTGAGGTCTCAGGTTTTACTTCATGCTCTAAGAATAAATGAGTGTCTAAATTTAAGTTTGAAAGATGATTCAACTGTTAAAGCCAATCTAAAGGGATGAAAGCTGTGCAGAAAACAGGAAAAGAGTGAGTTGAGGATCTGACCCCACCTCCAAAAACCAAAGGCTGTAAACATGCAGTCATCCCTTATTTCTTCATATTTAACTTCCAAAGACTTTCCTGTAAAGTTTGAAGTTGTTTTGTGCAACTTCCCTCCAGACACTAAAGGTTTGTCCAACTTCCTTTTGGATGTTGACTGTTTTTCACTTTTTTCCAGTCCAGCACACAAAATCATTTTCAGACGGATGTTTTTTGGTTGATAATTCACTCTCACTTTCTCAGTTTACAAACCCATGCCAATGATTTTGAAAACTAACTTTTAAAATTAATTTTACTGTAAAAACCTCAACTTTGTCACATTATCTGCAAAACTGTGACTTGAGTAACCTGTAGTGTTTTAATAACTAAGCTAATAAAATGTCTGTGTTTTTACTAAAATAACGATTATACTGGAATGATTATTTAAAACACAACTTTCAAATTTTCACATATGTATTTGATGCTTCTGAAAATAAGAGCCAGATTTTTAAAATGGCAACTAAAACAAATGCATATTATAATGCAATGTTACAACAAACTACAATTGATTTATCTGCTAGGCTTAAATTCAACAAATAGCATTTTAATCATTTTGTTTTACCTGTTTGACTGTCAGAAAGACTTCCGACCTCTTTAGTGGTGGGTCTCTGAATTGGGTTTATTTAAATTTAAATTTCTTTAAAGCCTTAACATTTTAGATACGGCTTGTTTTGCGTACATTTCGTTTAATCGAATGGAGATCTTGAAAAACTTACAGAAATCTATTTTTCAATAACATTTACAGAAGGATGAAATAAAACCAGAATGAAATAGCAAATTATCACACAAGTTAAATAAAGATTTAATTGATGTAACGTGAAGAAGTATTTTTAAATAAGTTGTATTCAATTTGAGAAAATCTAAGGCATAAGTTTTTATTGTTCACTTCTAGGTTCCTGTCCAGCTTTTTAGATGAGCCGTTTGTTTGCTGCATTTTAACCCGGTTTAAGGTGTCTCTAGTGCCCCTATCGGCCAAACATACATTAAAAATCCGGTGGCATAATAATGGTGTCACTGCTCCATCAGACAGACATTTCAACAATCTCTTCTTATAAGAACTGTCTCCACCCTCGGTCCAATCGACGCGAGCACGGAACGGCCCGGCTCGACTCCCCGGTCCACCTTAAGGGCAGCCAGAGCCGGTGTTTGATTGGATTAGAGTGGGTTAATATTTGCCCTCTAACCCCGCTGATGTTGGCTCGTTGCTTCCTGCTTCCTGAGCTCCCCCTCACCGACTGACGAAAGCTTCCGAAGCCGCACGGCGAAGCGCCCCGCACGGACACAGCTGCTGCCTACAACTCGCGGAAAGCGGAGCGGAGAGGAGAGCCGCGAAACACAAACGGAAAAGACGATCAGCCATGCGGAGGAAATCGAGAATCTTGCTGTGTTTCGCGGTGCTGTGGGTGCTGGGGATAGCCTATTACTTCTACTCGGGGACAGCGCTGAGTCGAAAGGTAGGGGTTCCGTTCCTCGACTGCTTTTTCTGGTTAAACCGTCTGCCCCGGTGCCAGTCGGGAGGACACAAAGCAGAGAGAGAGATGTGATTTGACGCTTTTATGTCCACCTTTTTCTCTGTGGTTCTGCTTTTATAATCAGTTAGAGGTTTTGCGGTGCTGTGAGCAGCGTGATAAAAGGCCTGCTAGTAGTATCAGTGGGCAGGCTTTGATTTGGTGGAGATAAGTATGGACGGGGCTGCGGGGTGGTTGCTCTGGCCGGTCGGCGTTCTCACATCTCCTCGTGCCGATGATCGCTTTTCCCGGCGTAACCGGCCGGCACGGAGCACGTCCAGGGCCGGTTACAGACATTAGAATACCCCATCCTCTCAACTTATGAACAGAACAAGAGGCTGCCTGAAGCTTATAGAGTAATTAGGGACTGTTGGTCTGGCTCTCAGGGCCAGGGGACTCCCAGCCTATGGAGCACGTCAGCAGAGAGCTGGGTAATAACCACAGATCAGGAAGTATTCAGATTTAATTCACTTTTGCTCCACATGTCAGTATTATTTGCTTATTTCTAAAGGTGGATTTAAACAATTTATCATTTTCACACACACACACACACACACACACACACACACACACACACACACACACACACACACACACACACACTCAACTTTCCTGCTTCAAAGATTATTTTATGGAAAATGTTCCATATATCTTCATATGAATGTTGGCAAAAATTAGTAATTTTTTTTTTCTTGTGAAATTTTCTAAAATATCTTGACGGTGGTATGTGCATGCAACATTTGATCAAGAAGATCACACCATACCAGTTTCTGAGAAAATCAAATTGTTTCCACCTCAGGAGACTGGTTGCTTTTCTTTAAGTTCTGGACAAAAAAAAAAAACATCACATTGAAGATTGAGGAATGTATCGCCCCTTTTCAGACAAGTCATAGACTAATTGACTTCTCACTTAGGCTGTCAGACTAATCAATATTGAGGGTAATTGGAATCAGCAGCGTTATTATGAGACACAAATGGACATCACCTCTCAAACGACCACTTTATTTTGACCTTCATGACTCACATTAGTCTGAATTGGTGCATTTTTTTGCATGAGTGCTATTTCTGAATAGTACGGTTGTGTTATTCCCATTGAAGAAGGCATGGATTCCTTTCATAATAACCCTGGTCTATACATGTAGTGTGATGTTACAAGAGACACGCAATGTCCTCCAGCTGTTCATGTGGGCAGCAATTCATGGCACCTGTGTTTAAAGTGCCGTGCATAGTCCGCTGCCTCCATCATCCCTTTAGACGAGGTTGTGTGTGTGTGTGTGTGTGAGTGTGAGAACATCCCATGTGCGTCCCACCTGTCTGCTGTCTTTTCCTATCTGTCTCTTTGTTTGCTTCTCTCCAGTCAACCACAGCAGCCCTTTTACTTTTCCATTAGGCTGATAGCTCCACTGCTTGTGTGTGTGTGTGTGTGTGTGTGTGTGTGTGTGTGTGTGTGTGTGTGAGAGAGGTTTGTTACAGGGTCAAAGTAACACACTGTGATAAGCAACTTTCTCCGAGGTTGGATTGCGAGTAGCATTAATATGGATGATGGGGCGCACCTGGCGGGTGTCTTTACACAGTTTCTGTTTGCTCAGGTAGAGTGTTGTTCTCTGTTCCACCCTTCTTCTGCTTCAGAGGACAGGAACAGTTGATAAACTTGTTCCTGCTGTCATTAAGCAAATTTTAAGAATTTGCTAACAGATTGAATTTCAATGCTTGGTGACACTTTAGGTTTGTTAAATATTTACCAGGTCTGCACTGTAACCTGCACAATTTAAAGAGTCTTTTTGTGCTACAAAAGCCTCAAAAGAAACTTGACTTGTAAAATTAAGATAAAATAAATTATCAAGTTTTATTACTTAAAATATTTATAAAAGGGTGTCTGCACTTTGTTTAGCTCTGACTTTTAAAATTTGAGCAGCAAAATTATGTCACAATTATATTTTTAAGGAAATATGCAATAATTTTATGATGCTATTTTAAAAATATGCATATCTGGGATTGCAGCTCTGCAGGTGCATCATTTATTTGTGCAAACTAGGAGCATTTTTCATCTTTTATTTTCTCTGATTTTGTGCACAGTGACTGTATGAATCTTTACTTTGTCTGCTAATAAGTGATGGAGCATGCTGTGTATGTAAAGTAAATGTGTTGTATCCTTTATGTTGTGATATGACACTTTTCTGTACAGAAGTGTGTAAATATTTCACTTTGAGGTAGGGAGTGAGGTGACTCTTAGCACATTGTGCTTATTTGTCTACACGCAGGCAGCCCTGCATACTTTATTATTATTATTATTATTATTATTATTATTAGTGTCCTGCATTAGACATTCCCACGTAGTTGCTGCAAACATTTGGAAAGAAACGTTAACTATTCTTTTTCAATTTCTAAATGAACGTGACTTGGGTTTAAGTCATTTTTCAAAGCTAAAGAACCATTTTAGCATATCTGAAAAGCTACATGTGATGCCTGAGCCACATGTTTTTGATTCCTAAAAACTCATGAACCCAGCTGATTGGCTGCTTTTTTCCTCTCGTTTTCTGCTCACTTCCTGCACCTGAACATGACAGCATGTTTTGCTGTTTGTGTTAAAATAATGAGGACAGAATGAGGAGTGTCAGAGCTGAACCTCACCAGCAGCAGATGAACAGATTCATAAACCTCACAGCTGGTGGTTGGAGGTGCCTGTTTTTGCTTCTTTCCAGATGTTTGTGATGTGACGAGACTCAGCAGGGGGGGCTTGTGTCGCTGCTGGTTCTTCATGTCTTTTTTTAGGAGTCTGTAGCAAGTTGAGCTGTGTTGTGCTTTTATTCCAAAAAAGTTTCAACCCACATATATCAAATGACAGACACATTTAATATTTAAAATGCACCAGGCCTTAAGCTGGGACCTCTCACTGGTCACACACTGAGCATGCATCCATTCCACCTGACAGAGATGAATGCAGCGGTGTCGTTGCTGATCCTGATCTCTGTGAAGCAAATTCAGGATTCATGAGGCCACAGCAGATGAATCAAATGGCCACTTCTGAAGAATTTGAGAGGCGTTCTGTCTGCAAGAGGAATTAGTTCAGCTGGCTTCTTTTTGGGCTCTGTCACACACCACTGATGCTCCGGCTCCTCTGATCAAAGCTCAGAAAGGCCCCTATTTGGGAGATTGTATATTTTTTATATGCTGTTTGCCCAAAGAAAAAAAAAAACTCAAACTAAAAGATTTCTCTAGTCCTCGATCAGAGACTTGAGAAAAGTTTTTCTTTGTGAAGGCTTCAACATTAAAAATATCTCAATAGTTTTTACTCCCCTCCCCCAGATAACCGTATATCCACATTTATATTCTCATTTCCTAACTGCTCTATAGAGTAAAGGCCTACTCCTTTCCTTTACGTACAGTTGCTCCACAGTAAATAGAATAGCAGGAAGCTTTAGGGGACACCCAGAAGAAACCAGCATATCTGAAAGTGCATTGTTCCGCAGGGATGTGTTGTGCCTCACCAGGACGCCCCCATTAAAGTCTGCTATGTTGTATTTGGATTTTTTTTTCTTGCCAGCTCATGACACCAATCAGTTGGATTTCAGGGAAGCTAAAATGCAGAGGAGCAGAAGATATTATCTCTAGAATAATATTTCCTAATACGAGTTATGCAACATACATTTACTTTGGACATCTTTCATGCTGTATTTGAGATGTGCTATACAAATTAAATGGTTTGGCATAGTATTTGGTCATAAGGGGTCATAGAATTCAAAAGCCAATTTACCTCGCTGAATATAAGCAACTTGGGGTGTCAAATGTAGCGAAAAGTCTTTCCCCCAAGCTGCTGCTAACGCTAAACCAAGCTAGTGCTAACTCTAGCTCAAGCTACTGCTAATGCTAGCCCAAGTTACTGCTAATGCAAAACAAAGCTAATGCTTACTCTAGCAAAAACTACTGCTAATGCTAGCCCAAGCTACTGCTAATGCTAGCCCAAGCTACCGCTAACACTAGCCCGAGCCACTGCTAACGCTAGCCTAAGTTACTGCTAATGCTAGCCTGAGCTACTGCTAACATCTTTTGTCAGACAAGAGGAAAACACCAAAGAAGAACGTTGGAGCACATATATAACATCCCAAGATTTACTGGGAATATCCAGAATTTGAATGAATGTCAGATAGATCTGTAGCTTGCATATTTAGATGTCTGGATACTGTACACGGCTGTACAAAGAGTTTCTTGCATCAGGCAGTCATAGAGCCATGAGGGTGAGCCAGCCAATCAGCAAGCAGCTCTTAATATTCAAGTCATGGCTGATGGCATGCGGTAAACCAGTCTTTCCATTGTAGTGCCTGATTATGAGATTATGTTTGACTGTTTATCAGGGCTTCTGGGCCATTTTTAGTCCCAGCTATGTTTCACATAATAGTAGCTCAAAGAGCAGTTTCTATTGATGAAAATAACAACAATAATAATAAAGTTGTTTTTAGACATTTTTACCTGAAACACTGATGCATTCTCAAATCAACACTAACTACATTCTTTATGAAAAAACCAGGGCAGGAAAAAGTGAAGGAAAGAGTCACAAATACATGCTAATCAACAGTCGCGCCAGATTAATACTAGCACACGAGTTCAACTCTTAACCGGTGATGCTGCAGAGTTTTGATGCATGTTTTGTGCATGTCTGGATTAGCTGGCTGCAGGTGACAGTTGAAGTTCTGGATGAATCAGCTCAGTGGGTAGTCCTGCTAGTTCAGTGTGAGTGTGTGAGTGTGTGTGTGTTATCTGCAGCTCCAGGCACTCCGCTTCTGCCCAACATGTGTCAAAGTTTGGCTTCATCGATGCACACGAGTGTCATCACAGGGAGCATGACTTCTCTGGCTCTATCCATGTGGCTGTTGTCTTTTTAAAGCAAAACTTTCAGAACAAATGAGCAAAGACGGAAGGAGATGATGCTTCGGCCAGGGCATGGATTGAGAATTTTTTGAGGTACTCACTCACTCACTCACTCACTCACTCACTCACTCCTCACTCACTCACACCTACCTAACTTTATGTGAAATCGGCTCACACGCTGCTTTACTCTTCATATTGATTGCACTTTTTGGAGTTCCTGCTGTTGTGTAACAACAGAGGAGCCAGGTTTCTTTAAAACCTGTGGCATTGAAACAGCGTGACGCTTCAGCAGCTCGATATGTTTACAACGTATATGTAACGTTATCTCAGCCCGAGTGCATTAAGGCCAATAAAGTAAGAGCAGTTTAGTTGGAGGAATACAAGTAAACCACAGATCCCTCTTAATCTAGCTTTGAATGTAAAAAAATAAATATTACAATGAAGATGTTTGTGAAATAATTTATGAAACTGCTACACTCAACCTTTGGGTTGCCATACTCCCTAGCTCAGCCTCGGGAGAGAAATGGAGGTGCTCCACAGATGTGTCTTTGTGTGTGGGCGTTTGTAGAGATGGCAGCTTTTTTTTTACCCCAGGGACATTTGGAGGAAAGAAACTAACTCACTGTAACATCTGACGCTGTAAGGAAAAAAAATAGTTAAAACTACAGTGAATATAAAATTTTACACATCTTTTGTTAAATTGTGGTTCTTGGAATGCAAATAATGAAATGCATGTTAAAAGAAATGATGTAAGAACAATTTTTTGTTCTGAAATCTTGAAGAAAAAAGGAAATGTTATACTAGGATAGAATTAAAATATGTCCAATAATGTGGAAGATATATTCAGTGTCAGAACCTGATGAAAACCCCGCACTTTTTCAACTCGCGAGGGGAAACATGTCCAAAGTCTTTTCTTTTTACTTCATAAAAGGTTTACAGTCGGTTTATGAGTTTAGGAAATCTTTCTGTGTAAATGAATCACCTTCTTCCTTGAAATGTTCCTTCTTTATAAGCATGTTTTAAATTTACAGCGACTCATTTACCACCTCAGAGTTTCTTCTTTAGTTTAAAACCTGGGAAGTCAGATTTGGTGATTTTCTTTTTTTCTTCACGGGACACAAAAATTGAACAGCTGAATTAACTTTTCCAGTTATTTTTTAAATTTCCACTATTATCTTTGAGTGGGGGTTGAAATCTACAGTTTGACTAACAAAGAAATCGCATGTGTATATAATGTTACCTTATCGAGTGAATAGGAAAGGTGGAATAGGTGGGGAGAGCAGAACAAGGAGAGGGTGAGGAAGGTCACACAAAAGCCAGCCTGAACAAGTGAGTCTTCAGCTGCTTTTTAAAGGAGACCACTGAGTCCACTGATCTCAAGCTCAGGGGGAGAGGTTCCAGAGTCTGGGGGCCACAGCAGCAAACAAACATCATGGTTTAAAGCTGATCTTCATCTCAATATGTCACACGTCACGTGATCAGGAAGCAGAAAATCCATGTATTAGGAGATCATTTTGGGCCGCTGCTGTGATAAAAGCGAGGCGTAAACCGGAAAAGCTTCTGCCGCTCACAATTCGACAACAGATTATAAAAGGATGGATAACGCTAGAAACACACTGATTCTTCCTGATGTAAGAAGTAAGTCTACTCTTTGTTTTGGTAGTTTGGGCATTCACATCAAGAGTACAATGTTCTGTGGCTCTTGGGAAAACAGTAAAAACACTGGCAGCCAGGGGCTATTCCGATCAGGAAACAGCTGGCAGTTAATGAGTTGATTGCTGCTTAGCAATGATGAGTTCACATACTCAAATAACCCTAGATATTTCAGTGTCAGATTGGTTCAAACAAAACAAAATATTGGCTGATATTTTGGTGCATCTGTTAATTTGCACCAAAAAAAAAGGATCATTCACCAAAAGTGACAGCACTATAACAAAAATACAGAGAGATGTGTTAGTTTGCACCCTAACTTACTCCTTGGATCGCTGTCTTCTCACAATGGTTTCTTCTCTTGCAAAGACGAACATTAACAGAGATGTTGAAATGGACCCATTGTTCGTGGGACACTCACAGAGATGAGAAGTTTTCAAAGGGCTGCTTAAAGCATCAAGAGAAAACAGAATGTCTCACTTTTGTTCTGTTTTATCTCAGAGAGGCAGATTATATCTGAGCCACAATTCTTCTTCAGAACTTCACAGTTGGGTCAGCAGCAATCTGTGCTGCTGCCATCAGGCTGAATTATACAAATATTCATCTGATATGGAGCACAGGTGGCCATACGGTCTGTGGAAATCATATTTAAATACAGAGAAATAATCAGCGGGAGCAGCTACCAATGTGGGTTTATCTGCAGTGCTTCCTCTCACAGGGCCAATAATGAGGTTTTATTAGAAACGGAGCACATGGATCCAGTCAGCCAAGAGCTGTTTAACTTTTCCCTTCAAACGTCTTCATCACAGTAAAAAAAAAGAGAGAGCAATCCTGTGATCCAGAGCTGACACAAACTTCTGTTTTTCTCTGACATATTTTTTAAAAATCCAAACAAACAGAAGCCAGACTGCATCAGCTTAGGAATAAACTCTGTAGATGGTTTAGTTTGGCATGCTTTCTGTCTTGAAGTGCCTCCATCTGTCTCATTTTCAGCTGTTTGTTAAAGCTGGCATACAAATAAAATCCATCCGTCCGTCCGTTTATCCGGAGATGGGTTGCGGGGGCTTTTCACCCTATCTCTAAGGGAGAGCCCAGCCACTCTTCAGAGATAACTCATTTTGGCCGCTTGTATCTGCGATCTCGTACTTTCGGTAACTACCCAAAGCTCATGACCATAGGTGAGGGTAGGAACGTAGATCGACCGGTAAATCGAGAGCTTCGCTTTCTGACTCAGCTCTCTCTTCACCACGACAGACCGGTACAACACCCGCATCACTGCAGATGCAGCACCAATCCGCCTATCAATCTCACGCTCCAGTTTTCCCTCACTTGTGAACAAGACCCCGACATACTTAAACTCCTCCACTTGGGGCAGGACCTCATCCCTGACCTGGAGAAGGCATTCTACCCTTTTCTAAATCAAGACCATGGTCTCAGATTTAGAGGAGCTGATTCTCATCCCAGCTGCTTCACACTCTGCTGCGAAACGCTCCAACGAAAGCTGAAGATCATGTTCTGATGAAGCCAACAGGACCACATCATCTGCAAAAAGCAGAGACCTGATCCTCAGGCCACCAAAATGGATGCCCTCCACACCTTGGCTGCACCTAGAAATCCTGTCCATAAAGGTTATGAACAGAATCGGTGACAAAGGGCAGCCTTGGCGGAGTCCAACTCTCACTGGGAAGGAGTCCGACTTACTGCTGGCAATACGGACCAAGCTCTGACACCGGTCATACAGGGACCTAACAGCCCGTATCAGAGGGCCTGGTACCCCATACTCCCAGAGTACCCCCCACAGGACCCCCCGAGGGACACGGTCAAACGCCTTCTCCAAATCCCCAAAACACATGTAGACTGGTTGGGCAAATTCCCACGCACCCTCCAGGAACCCCCTTAAGGGTATAGAGCTGGTCCAGTGTTCCACTGCCAGGACGAAAACCACATTGCTCCTCCTGAATCTGAGGTTCAACAATCCGACGGACCCTCCTCTCCAGAACCCCTGAATAGACCTTACCAGGAAGGCTCAGGTGTGTGATCCCCCTGTAGTTGGAACACACTCTGCGGTCCCCCTTTTAAAATAAGGGCACCACCACCCCGGTCTGCCAGTCCAGTGGGACTGCCCCGATGTCCATGCGATATTGCAGAGCCGCGTCAGCCAACACAGCCCCACAACATTCAGAGCCTTAAGGAACTCCGGGTGGATCTCGTCCACCCCTGGAGCCTTGCCACAGAGGAGCTTTTTAACCACCTTAGTGACCTCAGCACCAGAGATTTGAGAGGCCAACCCAAAGTTCCCAGACTCTGCTTCCTCACTGGAAGACGTGTCGGTGGGATTGAGGAGGTCTTCGAAGTATTCTGCCCACCGATCCACAACGTCCTGAGTAGAGGTCAGCAGCACACCGTCCCCACTATCAATGGTGTTGGTAGCGCACTGCTTTCCCCCCTGAGGCACCGGATGGTGGACCAGAATCTCTTTGAAGCCGTATGGAAGTCTTGCTCCATGGTCTCACTGAACTCCTCCCATGCCCGGGTTTTTGCCTTGGCGACCACCCGAGCCGTGTTCCGCTTGGACTGCCGGTACCCATCAGCTGCCTCTGGAGTCCCACAGGCCAAAAAGACCTGATAGGACTCTTTCTTTAGCTTGGCAGCATCCCTAACCGCCGGTGTCCACCAGCGGGTTCGGCGGTTGCCACCACGACAGGCACCGACGATCCTGCGACCACAGCTCCGGTCGGCCTCCTCAACAATGGAGGCACGGAACAGGGTCCATTCAGACTCGATGTCCCCCGCCTCCCCTGGAACATTTTAGAAGTTCTGTCGGAGGTGGGAATTGAAACTCCTTCTGACAGGAGACTCTGCCAGATGTTTCCAGCAGACCCTCGCGATACGTTTGGGCCTGCCTGATCTAACCTGCATCCTCCCCCATCATCTGAGCTAACTCACCACCAGGTAGTGGTCAGTTGACAGCTCCGCCCCTCTCTTCAACCAAGTGTCCAAGACATGCGGCCGCAGGTCAGATGAAACAACAACAAAGTCGATCATAGAGCTGTGGCCTAAGGTATTCCAACCACACCTCTCCAGGTCTCACTGTCACCCCGGGTTTCCACGGGAGCCGTCAGCAGCACGTTACTGCAGCAGCACGTCTTGCTCGCGTAAGCTGCTGCTTGGCCCTTCCCACAAGACGCGAATCAGCAGGGGAGCAGCTGTCACCGACAGAGCACGAAGTCACACGAGTGACTTCGTCAGTAAACACAACAACAAGCAGGAGAAAACTACAACATGGCTCCAAAATGTTTGTGTTTTTATGTTCTGTCCATTTTATAATCGCCAATACGGACCTGAAAAACAAAGGAGACCGCTAGCTAGGTGATAACTTCTCACGGGGCCGCACAGTTAGTAACCTTTTTTAAAGTAAAGCGACCGGAAGGCAGTACGTTCTTCTGAAAATCTCGGGAGCTTCTCTCCATTTCCGCGTCCGATTTCCTGTCTTTCCTTCCCCAAAAAATGTCGAACTTGACCCGTTTCAGAGGCGTCGCGCGTAGGAAATAGAACCGGCGCGTAAAGGCCGCGACATGCTGCTCCTGAGACGTGGCCGACTCGCGCTGCTGACGGCTCCGGTGGAAAAGGTTCTGTTGACCACAGCGGTTCCTATCAGCAGCTATGACGTGCTGCTGCAGTAACGTGCTACTGACGGCTCCCGTGGAAAGCCGGGGTCATTGCCCACGTGAGCGTTAAAGTCCCCCAGCAGAACGAGGGAGTCACCGGAAGGAGTGATTCCAGCACCCCCTCCAAGGTCTCCAAAAAGGGTGGGTAGTCTGAACTGTAGTTTGGTGCATAAGCACAGACCGCAGTCAGAACCCGTCCCCCCACACGTAGGCGGAGGGAGGCTACCCTCTCATTCACTGGGGTAAACCCCAACATACTGGCACCAAAATGGGGGGCAACTAGTATGCCCACCCCTGCTCGGCGCCTCTCAGTGTGAGCAACTCCAGGGTGGTAGAAAGTCCAACCCCTCTCAAGAAAACTAGTTCCAGAGCCAGAGCCAGGCATTGAGGTGAGTCCGACTATATCTAGTCGGAACCTCTCAACCTCATACACCAACTCGGGCTCCTTCCCCACCAGAGAGGTGACATTCCATGTGCCAAGTGCCAGCTTCTGTAGCCGAGGATCAGGCCGCCAAGGTCCCCACCCTCGACTCCCACCCGTCACACACTGCACCCGACCCCTTTGGCCACTCCCACGAGTGGTGAGCCCTTGGGAAGGGGGACCCACGTTTCCTCTTCGGGCTGTGCCCGGCCGGGCTCCATGGGTGAAAGTCCGGCCACCAGGTGCTCGCCAACGTGCCCCACCTCCAGTCCTGGCTCCAGAGGGGGGCCCCGGTGACCCACGTCTGGGTGAGGGAACACGGTTTCCATTTATATAATTTATCATAAGAGGTCTTTGGGCTGCTCTTTGTCTAATCCCTCACCTAGGACCTGTTTGCCATGGGTGACCCTACCAGAGGTAGAAAGCCTCAGACAACTTGGCTCCTATCATTGAGACACTCAAACCCCTCCACCACAGTAAGGTTGCAGCCTAGGGAGAGGTACAAATTATTACAAATCAAATATTAAATATAAACAGAATAAATTAAGATACGTGAAAAGAGGCATCCTGTCCACCCACCTGTTTCTCACCCCTGCACATTCACAGTTGATCTGTGTGTTGTGTGTGTGTGTGTGTGTGTGTGTCACAACTGGGTCACAGGATCCTGCTGTTTACTTTGTTCATATGTTAAACCTCAAATGAGCTGCAGACGTTTGTTCCTTCTGTTTTTTGCAGAATGATGACTGATGTTTTAAAGATGTTAAGTTTTTAATAGTGATGCACTGATAAGAAATTTTAGGGCCGATACCTATATCTGATATTAATATCACTGTTATGGCCGATAACTGATATTTGCCAATACCGATATACTGACATGAATGCTTCTAAAATCAGCACTTTTGTATAAAATGAAAATGATTAAAGCTGAATTTACATTATGTACACACACCACATACCTTTACGTTTCTGAGATGATTACAATCACTGTTAACATGATTCAATAATTACACATCACCTCCTCACCCTCTGAAACAGGCAAGCAAATGGAAACAAGATGGAAAAAATATTGGTTGTTAATATCGGCCCGGTTTTATTCATCAGCCCGATATGTTAAAAAATGACTAACATCGGCCGATACCTATATTGATGCCAATATATTGTCCATCCCTAGTTTTTTACTATGTTTTATGAACATTACTATGTATAAATGTAAAATGTATTACAATATTTAGAAGAATAGGTGATTTAATGGTTTGGATAACACTTTTAAAAATGTATTTACTTGACCACATACTTTCCTGTGCTAATTAAGTAATTGGTGATCTGTAGAGATGTTTTTATGTAAAGTGTAGTAATGGTGCATCCTGGAAAAGTGTTTAGCATAAACATCTCACTTCCTTTGGCTGTTTCTGCTCTGCACTGAAATTACTACTTCTGGTTTCACATTTAACATTGTTGGAATTTAAAAACAAAAATTTAAAATGCATCATACAATCTTTTGGCCTATATGTAAAATTGAAATACAACTACTAACACACACTATTGTGTGTTCCATTTCTCTCTTTTTTTAATTTTTTAATTTATTTTTTTAGAATACTTTATTTTCAGGTTTTTCATTTTAAAATTAACACCAAACTCTTCCCCCCGCCCCTTCCCCTCAATTGGTGCTCCATCGTGACAATAAAATAAAGGAAAGTGAAATCAATTTAAATAAAATAATTTCAAATCAAGGTCGGTTACTATCCAGTGTTACATTATCTGTATAATCTAAGTAGGGCTGCCAAATTTTAATAAAATTGTTTTATTTCCCTCTAAGACTGCATGTTATTTTTTTCTAGGGGCATACAACTATTCATTTCCAGATACCATTTGGTTATGGGTAAGGAGGAATCAGACTTCCATGTGGCCACTATACATTTCCTCGCTACTGCCAGGGCTATCTCCAAACATTTTCGCAGAAATTTATTGGGTTGTTCAACAATTTTCCTACGGTCCCCCAGCAGACAGAGTTCTGAATCGTTTGGGATTACAACATGAACTATCTTAGTCAAAACATCACAAATGTCAACCCAGAAGCCTCTCACTTTCATGCATGACCAGGTATTGTGTAGGAAGGAGCCCACTTCTATGGCACATCGGAAACATACATCAGATATTTCAGGTTTACCCTTATGAGGGTCAAATATAGCTGATGGAGGAAATTATAATGAACAAGCCTGTATCGTGCATTAATGGTGGTCAATATACTTTTCTGACATAACTCCGACCACGTTTGGTCATCTATATTTATATTTAAGTCTGATTCCCACCTTTCCCTGGACCTGTACAAATTTGGTTTAGGGCATTCAGATATTAACAAAAAATAAACTTTAGAGATGAACTTGTGCGGTCCATTGTCATAAATCAATTTTTCAATTCCAGTTAATTTAGGTAGAGCCATGCTATTACCCAGAGTACTTCTCAGAAAGGATCTCAATTGGAGATAGCAAAAGAATGTATTGTTAGGTAGTCCATATTTCCTTAATTGTTCAAAGGTCATGAGTGTCTCCTCTTCGTAACAGTCCTCCAGTGTATGGATTCCTTTGTGATTCCACGTTTTCAGGATCTTGTTGTCCATCGTTAGAGGAATCATTTCGTTTTGTTTCAATGGTGTCCGTGGTGAAAGTCCTATCACCTTCCCCATATTTTTGTGAACATCATACCAGACTTTAATCAAATGTAATAAAATCGGGTTATCGGTCTTCTTTGACAATGTTTTATAGTTGTTTTTGTAAAGAAATTCCCCATATAAGTTGTCTCCTAAAGAGTTGCATGCAAGATGAACCCAGGATGGTGTCATATCCCTCCAAACAAGGACAAGCAAAATCGAATTTGGGCTGCAAAATATTTTTTTAAATTGGGTAATTGAAGCCCCGCCCCCTCCACTGCTGGAAAAATTCCTAAGGGAAACACTGCTCAAGTAGGCTCAGATGTTTACACCAGATTCTGGTGGTACTAAGTGTGACAAGAACATCTACCCTGACCACTACACTAGCAGCAGCAGCAGCATTGATACACAAGTGGTGCTCGCTGCAGAACTACAAAGGCGGAGCTGCACCAGAAGGTGGAGCTGCACCAGAGTCAGCCCCGCCCATTCCAGAATCAGCCCCGCCCATTCCATAAGAGTCGGTCCAATTCCTTCTAGTTGTCAGACTTGATAGCATTCTGGAACCAAAGAGGGTGTTATAGCTAAAAAATTGAGGACGGAGTTGAGAAGTTAATTGAACAGTTTTTGTAAAGTCGTCGTCGTCGTCTTCCTCCGCTTATCCGGGTCCGGGTCGCGGGGGCAGCATCCCAACTAGGGAGCTCCAGGCCGTCCTCTCCCCGGCCTTGTCCACCAGCTCCTCCGGCAGGACCCCAAGGCGTTCCCGGACCAGATTGGAGATGTAACTTCTCCAACGTGTCCTGGGTCGACCCGGGGGCCTTCTGCCGGCAGGACATGCCCGAAACACCTCCCCGGGGAGGCGTCCAGGTGGCATCCTGACCAGATGCCCAAACCACCTCAACTGGCTCCTTTCGATCCGGAGGAGCAGCGGTTCTACTCCGAGTCCCTCCCGAATGTCCGAGCTCCTCACCCTATCTCTAAGGCTGAGCCCGGCCACCCTACGGAGGAAACTCATTTCGGCCGCTTGTATCCGCGATCTCGTTCTTTCGGTCATTACCCAAAGCTCATGACCATAGGTGAGGATTGGGACGTAGATCGACCGGTAAATCGAGAGCCTGGCTTTCTGGCTCAGCTCCCTCTTCCCCACGACAGATCGGCTCAGCGTCCGCATCACTGCAGACGCCGAACCAATCCGCCTGTCGATCTCCCGATCCCTCCTACCCTCACTCGTGAACAAGACCCCGAGATACTTAAACTCCTCCACTTGAGGTAGGACCTCTCCCCCGACCCGGAGGTGGCAAGCCACCCTTTTCCGGTCGAGAACCATGGTCTCAGATTTGGAGGTGCTGATCCTCATCCCAGCCGCTTCACATTCGGCCGCGAACCTACCCAGCAAGAGCTGAAGGTCAGAGCTGGATGAAGCTAGGAGGACCACATCATCCGCAAAAAGCAGAGACGAGATTCTCCTGCCACCAAACTCGACACACTCCACACCACGGCTGCGTCTAGAAATTCTGTCCATAAAAGTGATGAACAGAACCGGTGACAAAGGGCAGCCCTGGCGGAGTCCAACCCTCACTGGGAACAGGTCCGACTTACTACCGGCTATGCGGACCAAACTCACGCTCCTCTGGTAAAGGGACTGAATGGCCCTTAACAGAAAGCCACCCACCCCATACTCCTGGAGCGTCCCCCCCAGGGTGCCCCTGGGGACACGGTCATAAGCCTTCTCCAAATCCACAAAGCACATGTGGATTGGTTGGGCAAACTCCCATGCCCCCTCCATCACCCTTGCAAGGGTATAGAGCTGGTCCACAGTTCCACGGCCAGGACGAAAACCACATTGCTCCTCCTCTATCTGAGATTCAACTATCGATCGGACCCTCCTCTCCAGTACCTTGGCGTAGACCTTTCCAGGGAGGCTGAGGAGTGTGATCCCCCTATAGTTGGAACACACCCTCAGGTCACCCTTCTTAAAGATGGGGACCACCACCCCGGTCTGCCACTCCCTAGGAACTGCCCCCGATGACCACGCAATGTTGTAGAGACGTGTCAACCATGACAGCCCTACAACATCCATAGCCTTGAGATACCCAGGACGAACCTCATCCGCCCCCGGGGCTCCGCCGCTGTGTAGTTGTTTGACTACCTCAGCAACTTCTGCCCCCGAGATCGGACAGTCCATCCCCAGGCCTCCCAGCTCTGGTTCCTCCTCGGAATGCGCATTGGTGGGATTGAGGAGCTCCTCAAAGTATTCCTTCCACCGTCCGACTATAGCCTCAGTTGACGTCAGCAGCTCCCCATCCCCACTGTAAACAGTGTGAGCGAGTTGCTGCCTTCCTCTCCTGAGGCGCCGGACAGTTTGCCAGAACCTCTTTGGAGCCGATCGATAGTCTTTCTCCATGGCCTCACCAAACTCCTCCCACGCCCGAGATTTTGCCTCGGCAACTGCCACTGCTGCACCCCGCTTGGCTATCCGGTACCTGTCTGCTGCCTCCGGAGACCCACAGACCAGCCACGCCCTGTAGGCCTCCTTCTTCAGCCTGACGGCTCCCCGAACCTCTGGTGTCCACCAGCGGGTACGGGGGTTGCCACCACGACTGGCACCGGCCACCTTACGACCACAGCTAGCAACAGCCGCCTCGACAATCGCAGAGTGGAACAAGGCCCACTCGGACTCAATGTCCCCCACTGCTCTCGGGACGTGGTCAAAGCTCTGCCGGAGGTGGGAGTTGAAGACCGTCTTGACAGGTTCTTCTGCCAGGCGTTCCCAGCAGACCCTCACTATGCGTTTGGGTCTGCCAGGTCTACGCGGCATGTTCCCTTGCCATCTGATCCAACTCACCACCAGGTGGTGATCAGTTGACAGCTCCGCCCCTCTCTTCACTCGGGTGTCCAAAACATACGGCCGCAGGTCAGATGATACGACTACAAAATCTATCATCGACCTGTGACCTAGGCTGCCCTGGTACCAAGTGTACCGGTGGGCATCCTTATGTTCGAACATGGTGTTCGTTATGGCCAAACTGCGGCTTGCACAGAAGTCCAATAACAAAACACCGCTCGAGTTCTGATCAGGTGGGCCGTTCCTCCCAATCACACCCCTCCAGGTCAAGCTGTCATTGCCCACGTGAGCATTGAAGTCCCCCAGCAGGACAATGGAGTCCCCTGATGGAGCACTATCTAGCACTCGTCCCAGGGACTCCAAAAAGGGTGGGTACTCTGAACTGATATTTGGCCCATAAGCACAAACAACAGTCAGGACCCGTTCCCCGACCCGAAGGCGCAAGGAAGCTACCCTCTTGTCCCCCGGGGTAAACCCCAACACACAGGCAGAGAGTCTCGGGGCTAACAAAAAGCCAACCCCAGCCCTCCGCCTCTCACCCGGAGCAACTCCAGCAAAGTAGAGTGTCCAACCCCTCTCCAGGTCTCGGGTTCCAGAGCCAATGCAATGTGTCGAGGTGAGTCCGACTATATCTAGCCGGTACCGCTCAACCTCTGCCACAAGCTCCGGCTCCTTCCCCGCCAGCGAGGTGACGTTCCATGTCCCAAAAACTAGTTTTCTTGTCCGGGGATTGGACCGCCAAGGCTCCCGCCTTGGTCTGCCACCCGATTCACATTGCACCGGACCCTTCATGTTCCTCCTGCAGGTGGTGGGTCCACAGTTGGACGAGCCCATGTATCCGGTTCGGGCTGGGCCCGGCCGGGCCCCATGGGCGAAAGCCCGGCCACCAGGCGCTCGCTCACGGGCCCCAACCCCAGGCCTGGCTCCAGGGTGGGACCCCGGTAACCCTCCGGGCCGGGTACTCCGACTCTTCGTTTTCACCGCCATGAAAGATCCTTCGAACCGTTCTTTGTCTCACCCTTCACCTAAGACCAATTTGTCATGGGAGACCCTACCAGGGGCACTAAGTGCCCCAGACAACATAGCTCCTAGGATCATTAGGGCACTCAAACTCCTCCACCACGCTAAGGTGACGGTTCAAAGTTGTAAAGGTTCCATATAATTAAAAATCCAACTTTTGGAACTTTTTATCATGTTATATTGTCATTTCCTCATAAGAAACATGCCAAAGCCATTTTTGGCCTCATTCATGCATTGTCCTCCCATCTAAGCTTCAATATGGTCTCCTCCCCCAAAGCAGGTCTGGTCTTGGTTCTCAAATCTGGATATTCTGTGAATTTTCTGACAAATTATTTCTGAAATGACTTCTACTGAGACACCGCCAATAAACCATACATCTATCTACAAAGACACACTGGATAGCACAATTACATATAACGCCACTTGCTTTTTCTCAGATGTGGTGGTGTAGTGGTTCTGGAGTTAGGTTGGCATGCAAGATTGCGCGGGTTCGCCCGCGAGTAGCGGAAATATAAGGTAGTTTAAAATCCCTTTTCTTCATTTCTAGCTACACTTGCCAGTACTATGTTTACAACAATTTACTGGTATACCGTTTAACATATAATGACTAATGTGTTTATTTATTTATTTATTTGTTTATTTAGCCAGTGTGAGTCCATTTGTGAGCAGAGTTTCAACTAAAATACTGTTTAGGAACGACCAAATTCAAAGAACTTTTAGAGACATAAATATTTTGCTGAAAATAAACATTACAACTAAAATATAAACAAATTAAATGTTTCAGCTGGCTAAATAGATTGTTGCCGACCTCACCGAGAATCGACCCAGCACCAGCTGAGGGGAAAACAAAACTTCATTTAGATGATCTCGCCACTGGACTACCAGAACACATACGTTAATAATATATGCTGTTGTACACCACTTTTCTTGGAGCGGCTGTGGGTAGATATTCGTCAGAAGAAACCTTTTCATTTCGAGATATATTCAGGCTTTGTCATGTAGCAAGTTATATTTATCTTGTTTAATTGAAGCATAGAACATAGCATTAACGACTGTAAACTAGTAACAGCCGTAATTCATGTGGGTCAGGTTAGTTTGCGATAAAGTTGGAAAAACAACAACGGAAGTCAGTGGGCTAGGCTGAGTTTGCGTGAATGGGCGGGGCTGACTCTGGTGCAGCTCCACCTTATGGTGCAGCTCCGCCTTTGTAGGTCTGCAGCGAGCACCCTCTCTTGATACAAGGTGAGATGGATTTATGCTTTCACTTTGGTGACACTAAATTCCGTCTCCACCATTTGAAAGCTACTGCTGAAATCCAGACTCATCAGACCAGGAAACGTTTTTCCAGTCTGTTATGGTCCAGTTCTGGTTAGGGCTGGGTAAAACGGCCTAAAGTCCATTTCACGTTATATTGAGGAGTTCACCTCGCTAATGATAAATGGACGATAACTACATATGCTCAAAAACAAAAGTTGTCTACTAGATGGGGCTGTCGTGTATTGTGTTGAGTCACGTGAGGTGGTAAAGCTTCTTAAAGAGAAATAAATGTCACCAACCTACACACATCTTTTCATATTTTTATTACCAAATGTATTGACATGGGAAAAATGATAATGGTCAGAGTCCAAAATTTTGATAACGATAAATTTTCGATTTATTGTCCTGCCCGCGTTCTGGTGATCTTGGGAGAACTGTACCCCCAGTTTCCTGTTGCTGTTGGTCTTCTGCTGCTGGAGTCCATCTGCTTCAAGGTTCATTATGTTGTGGTTCAGATGGCTAGATTCTAGGCTAGCTGTTTGTAACTGCACAGAACATAGTTTTGCTTGGATTTATTTCGATTTCTGATCGTTTTACTAACTGCTGGTATCAGGACTGGATGAATGATCAACATTTTCTTATCTTATCCGTTTCAAACAAACATGAAAAACTATATTACCAGTTATTCTAGAGACTGCCCCCTCAAAAAAGCAAGGATGCAAGCATGTTTTTGAATGAGTCTAAAGCTACATTCACACTCCCACACAAAACAGAAACTTACTGACTAGACTCAAACGTGTTTTTGCAGATTTATTTTATTGTGAAATAAGTTTCAGGAAGTAGAAGTCCTGACCGCACTCTTCCAGCTTCTTGTATTTTTTAAAGTGAAAGAAACAAACCAAATGACGGCCTTTAAAAAGTTGTAGAGAGGACTTGTAAAACTAAACAGTATTTTTAAAAAACACACTTGCTGTATGCATTTCATGACAGAGACCTTGGCAGTTAAAATAGACACTTAACATAAAGCCAACATTTGCATCTATTTTAACGTAAACCCCTAATTTAAACAGATTTAGTCTGGAGTCTCCTGGTTTCAGGGCTGCTGTTGGAGCAAGTCTATTTTTATTTTTAAGGTTGGAAATTCTGTGTTGCTTCACATGAAAAGTATTTCTGACAAACCAGTTTGGAGGAGAAATTCTCTAATCCTGTCTGTTAGCCACGTGTGATTTATTCCCATTTTACAACCAGGTTTATTTGCTTTTGGTTTGAGGAAATGGGCCTAATTGACATTTTAAGATTTCTTTAATAACATTTTATATTTTCAGTTAAACTGAGGCTGGAATGCCTGATTATGGGGGAGTTATTATTAAGAGGGCAGAAGAGCTCTGGTAATTATATGATTTAGATGTATTTTTATTCTAGTGTTTACTTTTCCCAGCCATTTATTGTGGTGTTTGTATGAAATTTTCATTGTGTTGAAACTGCTTGTTTTCCTTGACTCAGGCCTTGTTTCTGCTTCTCTCTAACAAACCACATGGAAATGCATTTATTCCCCTCAGCCTCTGCAGCCTTTCGATGTTTTTTCTGTTCTTTTTTTCTCTCTGGTTGTTTGCTCTCATTCTTCCTTTTGCATTCCTGCTGTTTGACGCTTTTCTGTTGAAGAATTTCTTTTCTTCAAATAGTTTGGCTCCCAAGGTTATTGAGTGAACAATTAGTCCACACTTCATCCCAACATTTCACAGACCCACCCGAGGCATGCTCGTGGCTAACCTGTCGTTTAAGAATCCGGATTCATGAAATAGTCTGTAAAATAAATCCTTGACTTCTGGACCAGCAGGACCAAGTGCCCCTGCCTGTGTTTCTGCCATAAAAGGAAGGTTTGATTTATCTGCTCTTGCAGCTTGACGGGGGTGGAGCAGATGTGATTTTTGTCAGAGCCCATCTAGATGAGCTAAGAATAGCTAAAGCCATCTAACACCTTGGTGTGGATTGGTCTGAAATGGGTTGTTTCACGCCTTCCCCGTTGCCTGTTGATACTCTCTGGAGTCTGATATCACGTCTGAGTCAATGCCAAATCTGATGCTCACAAAGACTTTACAGATGAAGCTGTGGCTGCATGGGCCAGGCTTGTGGAGGAGGCCTGAGCGATCACTGCCTTGTGATATTTAAGGGTGCGTGTGTGTCTATTTGTGGCCGACGTGGATGATTTCTGCACACCGAAGCAGGCTGCTGCCTGTCAGCTTTGTTTGTTCCTGACACACACACTGTCTCACCTGTCAGCCTCCATCGCCTTTCTGCCTTTCTCTTCTGCCGCCGCCCATTAACAACATGGCAGCTGCCGAGCATGTGATGCTTCTACAGGTCAGAGTTACCCTGTCAGCGAATGATTGACCGAGCTCTCCGTTTGAATGAGGCAGCATCTACAGCTTTAAACGATAATAGTCACAGCCTGTATGCAGTTCCTGCCAGCTGGATAATTAAAATGTATGAACACAGCAAAATGAAATTACACAGTCAGAAATGCAAAGGAAGGATTGAGATAAATTGTTGTAACAGTTTGTGTTGTTGGCAGATGACTGAGCTCTCATTTGTTGGTATTCATAGTTTCACTCAGCAGTATAACTGAAATTAGATTAGTAATATTTGTGTCGATATGCTTTTACTTGATTTAATCACTTATCTTTTAAACTGATATTAAAAAAGCAGGTTCCTCTCACCTCTTGTAAAGATGCACTGATTCTAGTTTTTAGGGCCAATACTGATTTCCAATTTTTGTACAGCTCTAATCTGCAGATAATGATTTATCCTAAAGAACCATAAATAAAATAATACAATTAAAACAAAATGTTTGATTACCTTGAAATTAAAAAGGGGTTGGTAGCGCATTTATTTTGCAGCAACTGGTTCGTGGATTTGAATCATGCATGCATCCTCTCTCCACAAAGTTTAGACGTTCTTACCATGCTTGAGTCAATTTTCTCCAGACACTTCGAGTAGGTTCTGGATGTGCTCGGGACTCTTCACTTGCCGTTTATGTCATACTATGGCAAAGCCACTGGGACAAACCACACAGCATCCCATTTCTTCTTCTGGCTGAAGTGATAAAGTGATATTTTTAATAATCTTTTGAAAAACAAATTTTTTTTGAAGCGCCTTGTGATTTTTATCTTGAGAGGCGCTATATAAAAGATTGTTTTCTGTCTTGAAAATCAACACCATACTCCAGTTTTATTTTTGCATTCATTTATTTAACTGCCCCCCAGATGTTTGTATAAGTATTCAGATCTTCTGCATACTTAATTTTTGTAAAAACTACTGGAAATGCAGGACTGTCCCGCAGCCTAACTGCAGCATATCAGCTACTCAGGTCTGCCTGTGCTAGAAGCTACACAAACTGCAAACACTATAACCTCAAGCAGAAATATAATTTAAATGATAAATTTTCTGCTAGAATTCTGACCCTTTTAAAGTTGCCGTAAATAAGGCGGTTCAACATGGCGCAAATATCAGCACCTTTTGCATTTTATTGAAAATCTACAGCAGTTGCATTTTCTGTTTTTATGTCACATGAGCAGCAGAAATACAGTCACAAGCTTTTTGAGTTGTTGGTTAAATATTTAACCACAGCACCACACCTCAAACTGGCAAACCACTCCCTTAAACTAGTTTGATTAAGGTCTGTAATTGTCGGTGGGCGCTCTCTGTTTTCAAATACTTGAAGAGATGTGTTTTCCTCTCTGGAGGTAGATAAATAACTTCATGACCTCAAAAGGACAGTTTTTTTTGGCAAAAAAAAATTCTTTTGTGGTTCAGATCAAGTGTCCTACATCAGTTCCCTTTTTGTATCTCCAGATCAAATTATTGTAAAACACAACTTGATTAATCAATGCACCAAGGACCAGATATCACAATAACACACTGAAAGAAGACCTAATACAGTAAACACATGAACTCGTCAGTGAATCCTTCTCATACTTTGCTAAACATTACTGACATAATAGAGCTAAAGATCAGTCGAATCTACAGGGTACTATTGGAAGGATATTCAATAGGTAAGCATGATGTATTGACATCAATATCAATATTGGCCGATGTCATTTTTTAAGAAATCTGTACTGGTCCAATAAGTAATACTGATATTTATTTTCCCTCAAGTAGGCATTTGTGTATATGTTTCAAGAGGGGAGGGGGTGGTCATATGTTACTAGTTTGGTCATGTAACAGTTATAATCTTCTGTGTGTGTGTGTGTGTGTGTGTGTGTTAATTATATAAATATAGGTAAATATTGGTTATTAGCTACATAACTTATTATATAAAAACATCTATTTTTTTCCTTCATGTTTATGTTTGCTTTGACATCTCCACATTCAAATAGACATTCCTCGAAAAATATTTGCCATCTGACCGACAGCATACGCTGCTCCAGGGCACATAGTTCATGACCTGTGTGACCTTTGCACCGTGATGTGCTGTCACATGGATGCTGGTCGTTCCAAAACCAGTTGGCTCCTTTCCACTTTGGCCTGTGTAATTCATGATTTCCCAAAAAAGGATTTTACTCTGTAATCGGGACTTTCCTATTAATCTCAGTTTGACTAAAATGAGTTCTGAGAAGGTGTGAAGCTTTTCTGGATTTGATTCATATTTATGTCCGTGTTTGTGAGCGGTACACGGAAACAAGTTTACCATAAAAATGGTGTTATATGACAAATCAAGGTAACACTTTACAATACGTGTCCCTTTATTAGCATTTCTAAGTGCATTATTAAGCTTTACTAAACAAAGGGTCCCTTTATTAACGTTATCATTATTTACTATTGGACAAAGAGTCGGGTGTGTCTTCTTACTAATGCATTACTCAATATCATTAAAGAGTTATTAATACTTTATTGAATAGTTTATTAATGCTTAATTATGCACTAAGTAACGTTAGGGACCCTTATTGTAAAGTGTTACCCAAATCAAGTTTCTGACCTGTGTTGGATTAGTTTATTTTGCTTTGTTTTAAACAAAACTTAATTTACAACTTTTGCTGCTGATATTTGTTTTTCTGACTGATCACATATTTTTCATGGAGTTTTAGTTTTATGTCTGTGTGTTAAAGTAGGTGAGAGATCTTTTCCTTCAACCCCTCTCCCCCAAGTGATTTCTTCTGCAGTTTTGCCTTTTTGTGTCTTTAATATTTCAAATCATAAAAAATATTTGAGTATCAGACAGATACCCTAATTACGTTCACCATTTAGAAACTAAACAATAAACACTATTACTAAATCAACATAACGCACTTAATATTAACAACTTATAAAAACCACAGCTTATAAAAACATTTTTCGCCTGAAAAACAACATGTTTACCTTTTCCGACTTCAATGTTGTGGACTGACTGCTTTGCCTCAGTGCTGAAAATCCGCTTCAGTGAGCTTGTGCCACAGACACACGGGTACTTTGGGTCTAGTTACGACATCTGGGGAAGACTGGCAGCATGTTTCCACCAGAAAAGTGTGTTGTCGTCTCTTTTAATAACTCCAAGGCTTCAAACAGAAGGCTGCCATTTCACGGACGGGGCCTGCATCTTTCGCGGTCATCTTTTGTTTGCACAAATGACCGTGACCATCGGACTTGAAATACTCCCAAACTGCAAAAGTTGTGGTTTTTCTAGACACCAAGTCAGTCTGTGCATGAGCTGCCATTTTTCTCCCTGTCTCCTTCCCTGTTGTAAAACCAAAGGAGGCGCTACATCATTTTTACCATTTACCATTTCTTGTTGTCACTGGAAAACCATCAACCAGGTTTGGGTGGGGCTAGTGAAACTAGACTAAACTTCCCAAACAATGTCATGATTTAGTGTGTTTTTGTTTTTACTATTATTATTTAACAAGGGGACAATTACTGTTTCCCACAGGACCAGGTTGGCTCTGATAGATTTTGTCTGTCATTACATTAAATGTAAGAAAATATAAATATATTGCAATTTTTCATGTTATGATACTGAATCCATAGTTAAAATCAGTGTATTGGTTGTTTTCTTTGTTAAGAATTCACATTTAAACTCCCACTATTCCCACCCTCATTCTGACAGAACAACACTGGACACTGGATACGTCTTTAAAGTGTTTGACCTGAGTTTTGCAAGTAAATTCAGTCTTAAAAATGGCAAATATTGTCTGACTTTTACTATTTAATATGTTATATCCTCTCCCCTGCATTGCTATAATCATTCTATCGCCCAATTCTTCCCAGTACACACCACTTGTATTTATGGAGTTTATCTTTGTCTGATAATGGAAATTAAAAATTTTACAAAACCAAAAATGAAGAAATGTTAAAAATCTGATTTCCTTTTGTTAAGTAAAGAAGGTATTGAAAGAGCTGCCTCTTGTTCCAGCTTTAGACAGACTCTTGTGTAGTCTGAAACAATATCAGTGTCTTTGTTTCTAAAGTCATTTATTGTTTGGATGTCACTGGGAGCAGCACTTTTCACAAATGAAACTGTTTTTTTTGTAATAAACAAGAGCACAAAGGAGTTTCTGACATGCAGACTGCCACAGATCCAATGGAAAGCCTTGTGGCTGAAGTCACAGACCTCCAGTGGTGGTTCAGGAGACGCAGGAGGAGGAGGGCTGAGGGTAAAGAAAAGAGGAAGCAAGTGGCTGATGAAAGAGTTTGTACAACTGAATTGAAGATTTCAACACCACCACCACCCACTGCACCCCACTACCCTGACCTACTTTTATCCTTCTGCTGACACACACTCAGATGATTCAGCTTTTCACTCAGTCTCCTCCCTGCTTCAGCTCCCACCCTCTTCTCCCCCTTTCCTTCTTTTCCGTAGTGTTTTTTTTTTCTTCTAAAATGCCTCCTGTGGTTATTTCAGCAGCTTTTTTTTGCTTCCTGAAAATTCAAAAGTGAACTTGGCCTTCACCATGAGTTGGTTGTTCAGAAAAATTCTCCCTACTCCCTCCACAACCATCACCTAACAGCTGAGGAATAAGCGGCTTTGATGAAGCAGAATAATCATGTAAACATTTGGCATTTTGGAAATAAAGAATTCTGCACGGATTGGGTCTGAACATTTTGTTTTCAAAGCGATGATTCAGCTTTTGAGTGAACAGCACCAGCAGATGATGTTATGACTCCCTAAGTGGTGTTCACTCAGCACATGACGGATGGTGTTTAAACTCGGGCGCAGAGGTGAGTTGCACAAACCTGTACAGGAAAGAATGGAGCACTGCTGGATCGGGTCTTTTTCACCACTCTGGCTCTTTGTTTGGTCCAGCTGGCTCCTCGTTTCTCACCTCCGCAAACTCCTTGCTGGCCTCCGTCAACAAGTGAAAGAAGCTCTCCGGCTTTCTTTCATGCATTGTTTCTAACTTTTTTTTTTCTCATGCTTTTCATGTCTGGCTGCACTCCTGGGCAGGAGCACAGAGAGGGCTTTCTGGGACCAGTCTCACTCAACATAAAAAGATTGTGTGTGCATGTGCATGCATGAGTGCATGAGTGTGTGTTGGAAACGACTCGAGTTCAGCATGAATCTTTACAAAGAGCAAGCCATCATAAAGTGTTAATCAAGCTGGTTCTTCTGGACACTGATCTCTGTTAAACAGCTCTTTTAAAAAAAAAAAAGAATTTTACACATTAATCCTTTTTTTCTTGCATCATACTTATTCACACCACCCATCTGAACTATTCTTTCCTCCTCTTCCTCATCCCACTCCTGCATTAGCATTTAGTTGTAGGTGTATTTAAAATCCAAGTTGAATGCACTGATGATAATTATTGTTTTGCATCTTTTGGTTTGCTGTAGGCTTAGAGAGAGGCTTGGTGCCAGACTCGTGTGAACTGCAGTCAAGAGCAGAAATGCACACAAAAAATAATACATGCAACTTCCATCCTTCAGTTCTTTTTAAAACACGAAAAGGTTTATTTACCTGCAACATTTCGTTTACGGCTTAAGGTCTCTTTCTTCTGTTACCATGTTTGCTCTGTGATATAATATAATGTTATATAATGTATATAATATATAATGTTTAGCCTGCTGATATCACAGAGCAAACATGGTAACAGAATAAAGAGACCGTAAACAAGAGGACAAACACATACAACATGCTTTAAAGACCTGCGGATACCCGACATGCGATAAACAAAGGAAAACAACAAACAGCAAGAAAAAAAACAACCAAAGCAAAGAACCAGAAACCCAGAAAGACAAGAACCAAAACCAGTGATAACCCTACCATACATCAAAGGCATAACAGAAAAAATAAGAGCAACAATGAAAAAACACAACATAAACACACCAACAAAACCATACACAACAGTTAGAAACGGACTAGTACACCCAAAAGACAAGATACCATCTGGACTTAAATGTGGAGTTGTTTACGAAATCCCATGCAAACTTTGCAATAAAACATACATAGGAGAAACCAGACGCCAACCCGACACACGAACAATAGAACATAGAAAGGAGTGCGAGAAAGAGGCAAGTTGAAAACTCACAAGAGCAGCAAAAGAAGAAGCAGAAAGAACAATAAAGAAGTTAGCCATAACAGATCACTGCATAAGAGAAAACCATGTAATGGACTGGGACAACACAAGGATCATAAACACAGAAATACAGAAGATGGATAAAAGAAGCAATCGAGATGAGGAGACGTGGACGTGGGACCATGAACAGAGACAATGGAGTTTACTCGTTGGATCGCTCGCATATGGGACTGCATCATCAGAGGGGGGAGAGCAGGCAGCAGAGGGTGACAACGTCCTCTGCTGCCTGCGGATAAACGAATGACCATCGGCGTCAGCCTGATGATGTTTGCAGCCGCAAACAAAATCTTTTCTGTGTTTTAAAAAGAACTGAAAGATGGAATTTGAAACCAAACGCAGCAAGAACACACCAAAGAATACATGCAGCTTTCTACAAACATTAGATTTGACACATTTAGGGAGAATTTTTGCTTTGATGTTGGTTATTTGTGTGTTGGCATGGTAATCAAGTTAAGCTTCTTGTACACCAGTCCAAAGAAAAGAAAGTCAAACACACATATTGGACTGAACCACCTTTAGCTGACTGTGGATTTCATTTGCTGCAGTAACGTTACATTTGTTTCCATTTAGTGTTGCAATTATTTCTCACCAGGATCTTTTAGAGATGATGGGGCATTATCTTCTCTCCCCTGGATACTACATTATGAACAGCCTTCCCTGTTGTGAGCAAAGATGGGCGAGTCCATGAATGCCAATTTGGCAAAGTGACGTACAATTGACTGGCTTTTCTAGTTCAAGCGTTTAACTGCTTCACTATTGCAGGAAATAGGGTAAGATACTATTTTCATGTTTAGCCTGCTTTTTAAACTCGGTCACAGATCATATTTAAAATACAACAAGTAAAAAAACGGTTTCTCAGTGAACTTGGTCTGTAAATTAAATTCTCCATCCATCCATCCATCCATCCATTTTCATCCGCTTATCCGGAGTCAGGTCGCGGGGACAGTAGCCTAAGGCGAGAGGCCCAGACATCCCTCTCCCCAGCCACTTGGGCCAGCTCCTCCGGGGGAATCCCAAGGCGTTCCCTGGCCAGGTGAGAGACTTAGTCCCTCCACCATGTCCTGGGTCTACCTTTAGGTCTCCTCCCAGTTGGACGTGCCCGGAAAACCTCACCAGGGAGGCATCCTGACCAGATGCCCGAGCCACCTCAACTGGCTCCTCTCAATGTGGAGGAGCAGCGGGTCTACTCCGAGCCCCTCCCTAATGACCGAGCTCTTCAGAGAGCATCTTCTTAACTAGCACCTTCCCTGCACCCGCCCCCCCCCCCCCCCTCTACCTTCCACTCCTTTGTTCCCTCCTCTCCATGATTGATGCCAAGTTGTTGTTGTTATTGTCGTTGTTAGCCTCAAGGGAAACATGCCGATTATCACTTGTAAGTCGCTTTGGACAAAAGGGTCTGCTAAAAACATAAACTTCTCTAAGGGAGAGCCAAGCCACTCTTCAGAGAAAACTCATTTCGGCCGCTTGTGTCCGCGATCTCGTTCTTTCGGTCACTACCCAATAGGGTTGTCACGATACTAAAATTTCAAACTCTATTCGATACTTGAAAAAAAAAACTCGATACTCGGTTTCGATACTATTTAAAAACACCAATTTATTGAACAAGTTCATTCAAAAAATAACATTCCTCAATTTATATTGCAAAAATTAAATGTTAAGAATTAAGTGTATTAAGTGCTTAAACCTTTCAAGTATCAGCATTTTTTAAAACATGCATACCAAAACTGGCGAAAGTTAACACTTTAAATCATGAATTGTCTCACTATATATACACTATTTGCAGAGTGATGTTTTGCTGCTTAAACTATGTTTAAGGTGCATTTTTGTCATAAGATGTAATGCCAAATGTTTTGTTCTGTACTTTTAAACAACTCTGTTGGTCAATAAAGGGAGAAAACGAATTTCTCCACAGTAGGACAAAGGTAATCTTAATAAAAACAGATTGGCGCACGGCAGTGACGTCATTAAAAGCGCCGATTAATTAGCCGCAGCTAGTCTGTTTACATCTAGAAATCCCAGACCTTCTCCAAACGAACAGGGGAATTCCTAACAAAACCTTTCGACATGAAGATGTTTTGGTGCAGATAATGTCCTATTTCGAGGCTGCACCATGGGTGCCTGTCCGCACCCGTTATATGGATATACGCTGACGGTGATTCGCCGATGGAATCCAAGTAGCACCAAAGTTGTCAGCGTGAGTAAACATACTGCATGCTAGAAATTAAGTCCAGGTTGCAATAAACGGGAGTTTCCTTTAAGCACATAAGCGTGAATATACAACTACGTGTCGGACTTGGTATGCTAATGAAGTTGGGCTGTGAAGCGCCTCCCAAATTCGCTGTTTACGTTTTTGTTTATTTATTTGGCAGACAAAACTTGGATCGGAGACAACTCGCGTGGGAAACTGCAATGTAGCCATGCGGCGTCTTCTTCTTCTGTTTGCCTGGGAGGCGGAGGTTGCTTTACGGCATCTGGCTGTTGTGCGTGTCGGTGTACTTGAAGAAGGCTGTGTATAATAGTCCATAATATCGATACCACAGGGATGGAATATCTCATTTAGATACCACTTTTAGTATCGATTTATATCTAGGTATCAATTTTTTTGACAACACTACTACCCAAAGCTCATGACCATAGGTGAGGGTAGGAACTAGTGTTGTCAAAAAAATCGATACCTAGATATAAATCGATATTAAAAGTGGTATCCAAATTAGATATTCCATTCCTGTGGTATCAATATTATGGACTATTATACACAGCCTTCTTCAAGTAAACCGACACGCACGACAGCCAGATGCCGTAAAGCAGCCTCCGCCTCCCGGACAAACAGAAGAAGAAGACGCCGCATGACTACACTGCTATTTCCCGCACGAGTTGTCTCCGTTTTGTTTTGTGAACAATGGCAACAGCGAATTCGGGAGGCGCTTCTCAGCCCAACTTAGTCAACACAAAGAGCAAAAGTGCAGTGTGGAAACACTTTGGATACAAGGCTGATGAGTTGAGGAAAGCAACAGACCATGACAGGCCCGTTTGCAAGGAGTGCTACAAAGAGATCGCTACGAAGTCCAGCAGCACAACAAATTTGGCCAAGCATCTGAGAGACCGACACCCCAAACTGCATGACAAAATGAAACAGGTGTCTAAAATTTATTAAATCTAGTAAGAATGTGTCTAATTGCACCAACAAATTTGAGCTCACGTATTAGTATAAGCTAAGCTAGCATACCAAGTCCGACACGTAGTTGTATATTCACGCTTATATGCTTAAAGGAAAACTCCCGTTTATTGCAAGCCGGACTTAATTTCTACACTGTTAAAAAAGAAAAGTTGAGAAAACGTAAAATTTCAAGGCAACATGATGCAAGAGATTTTTGAGTATTCTCAACTTTTGCCCACTGTTGTTGATTTAACTTGGATGTTTAAGTTATGAAAGGAGTTCTGCCAACTTGGATTTTCTCATTGACCTAATTAGGGTAATGGCTGAAGGCTAACAAAGAAATTCTGGTTTGAATGCCATGCATTTCTGCATTCACTAAATGCAGAAATTCTTGTTGAACATACATTAAATTATTCCTTCAGTTTAATGTTTTCCTAAATTCACCAAATACACATATTTCTGTTGAATATTCATACAATTCTTACTCCAGTTGAATTAAAACTTTAAATTTGAAAAATACTAAAAATAAAAACCCACAATTGAATCTTGAACTCTGAAATATTTATTTTGTAAAACAGAGCCTTAAGTACATTTCACAATGACATGGGTAACAAACTTCTTAGAAAAAGTGCCAGTTTCTTTTTTTGGGGTGCTTTAAGCACCACAGCAGATATTGAAATTAAAGTGCAGAATCAAAAAAGGCAAACACTGTGACTGACTTGTAATATTTAACCAAAGGCACATTAAATAGAACCATGCTAGATATGATTGGCTGTGTATCCATACACTGACATTTTACTTAGGCACAATGAACAACAGCAGTTAAAACTTGCTAGAAATGTTACCAACAATAAACAGGGAACTAACAGGTAAAACACCAGTTCTGCACTGTGGTTAACACATTAACAGATCTTTAAAAATGCTAAAAGACAAAATCTCACCATACATTTTCCAAAACACTGACTAAAATAGACATTTTTTTATAATTTATCTAATTGTCCAACCAGATGTAAATGACAAATTCTGCTTTGACCCTTCCTTCCTCTTACCTCCTTCCCTCCCTTCTTTCTTCCTTCCTTGACCAAAGGACAAAAAGAGAAAATCTGAAAATAAAAAGTTCCAGACATCCTCATGCCAGTTCAAACAGAGGATGTTTTTTTTTACTTCAACTACAATGAATTTCAACAGTTTAAACATTATATATGCAACTCTTGGTAACAGGTGAATGACCATATCAGAGGTTTAACAATTTTTTTTACATGACCCAGCTACAAAGCTCTTGAACATGCAAAAGAGCACAAGTCTTATCTGGCTTTCCCATTAACAGTCACAGAAAAAGTTTTGTTTTTGGAGACCTTATGTGCTGTCAGCATCAAGACCCACCAAGCTCAAAGAAGATGGACTGAACTGCTTCAAAAGTATAACTCATCCGCTTTGGATAGTCAATGTTGAGGGCATACAGAAGGCCAAAGAGGTATGCCAAGGCAGTAGAGGGGTCTGGAATGTTATGTTGCTCGATGTCCCCTTCCAATACAACTGCCTGGTCTCGCACAGATGTCCCAGCATTGTCATCTTGTAAAATGGTGAGGATGGCAACAGTTGCACCATTCAACACTGGTCCCAAAATATCCGTATCCTGAAGAAAAAGGTAAATTTTTGAGAGCCAAGAAAACTAAAGACAAAATAAGTTTGCACAGAATCTGTCACTGCCACGTTGGTCATCCAGGCGATGCCTCTTTTGACTGTTTTCTTAACTCGAAGTGTGGATGAAATAAGTCTCCACCCATGCCTTTACTCCCACTTTAAATATGAAGTTGCATCTCATCAACAATTTTATTTTGAAAATTACTAGACGTTTTAAACAAACCATGTGCAATTTCTTATCTAGCCCTATGTTACCTGCGGAAATTGACATGTCCCAGAAGGAACTTGCGGTAGAACCCAATCCTATCTTTACCTGCGCGGGGCTGGTTTGGATCAACTGCGTAGCTTATAATGGATTATTTTTGAAGCAGTGATGTTCCTAAAAGAAACAATCATGTCCCTAGTGTGAAGCTGGCTATAGACAACTGCAATTCTTGCCATAAATTTATCTGAACCGCACTGAAAAGTTGTAAATTTTCATTTTGGATGAAATCATACTTGAAGACATCTCTCAAAAATCAGTTTTACTTGCATTGTTTTTTTTAATATAAACTTACCAAGCACTTCAGGAAAACCTGAGTTGCATCTTCTCTGAGGAAAATGGGCAGGCCTCTCAGTGCTGCAGTCTTTCGGTGGGACACAATGTCGGACGTCTAAAGAGTATTCAGTGGAAAACAAGCATTTCAATAAGTATAGTAACACATAGTAATTAAGCACAATGCAAAAGCAGAACATATGCAGTAAATGGCCTGTATTTGTATAGCGCTTACTTAGGGTTGTACGACTCCCCAAAGGACTTCACAACACAGTCAGTCAATCACCCATTCACACACACATTCACACATTGATGGTAATGAGCTACAATGTAGCCATAGCTGCCCTGGGGCGCACTGTCTGAGGCAAGACTGCCGTACACAGGCACCACCTGTCCCTCCGACTGCCACCAGCAGGCAAAGTTGGTTAAGTGTCTTGCCCAATGACACAACAGCAGCCTTCTCTGGCGGGAGCCGGGATCTAATCTGTGACCTTCCAATTGCTGGAAGTAGCTACCTACTGAGCTATAGCTGCCCCAGTAAAGATAACACAGATTAGACCCAGCAACATGTAACACTTTAAACACTGCAACCAAGTAAACAACTTTACTTTACTTTTACTAATTAAATTGTGGTAAAGAAAATACCGCCAAATGAAGCAAAAACTGCTGGCATTCATTTTAAATGACATTTCCACTAATGTGTTTACCGTAAATCCTCTAATACAGGCCCGGGCCTGTATTTGACTCATGCTAATCAAGCTCCAGGCCTTTAATGGAAGGAGGGCCAGAATTAGAGGCAGGCCTCTATTTCTATTTGAACAAAATGAACTAATGGTTCGCTGGAGTTTTTGACAATTAAAATTGCGCCCACATTTTCAAAGTTAAACACATTTCTTTTAACAACGGTAGTTTCTGCTTCAGCCATCTCCCCCCTCCCCCTGCGCAGCGGCCGCAAACTCACTGATGCGCCTGCAGCCTCTCAGAGTTCCTGCTGCTCTAAACATTAAAATAATTATTTCATTTTCTGTTCCTCACTTCTGATTACCTTCAATGGTGTCTGTTTGTTGCAACCAGCAGGTACAAAAACAAACTTGTTTTTATTTGACTATTTTTCTGTCCTGCCTGTTTATTATCTTCCTGCATCTCCTCTCAATCCTAAAGAGAAACTGCTACCTGGGTTCATATATATTCACCTTATGAATTACCTTTGAACTGCAGTTCTAAAAGATCTACCGACCGCAAAAACAGCGGAGTGCTCGCTGCTTGGCAGCCGCATCAGTGATCGGTGCGTCACCGGATGACAAGGTGATGCACCCCGCTCCACAGCCAAACACATCAGGCGCAAATAAAAGACAGAAAACATCAAAGGAAATGAACCGACATGAACGATCGCGTGTTAAATAATTTTTTGAGGTGGCGACACCTGATTGTTACTGTGGCCGTGCTCAGGAGGCAGATCTGACCGCAAAAACAGCGGAGTGCTCCGTGCTTGGCGGGCGCATCATTGATCGGTGTGTCACCGGAGGACAAGGTGATGTGCCCCGCTCCACAGCATGCAGCGAAACACATCAGGTGCAAATAAAAGACAGAAATCTTTAAAGGAAATGAACCGACATGAACGATCGCGTGTTAAATTAATTTTTGAGGTGACGACACCTGATTTGATGTTACTGTGGCCGTGCTCAGGACGCAGATCTACCGACCGCAAAAACAGCAGAGTGCTCGCTGCTTGGCGGCCGCATCAGTGATCGGTGCGTCACCGGAGGACAAGGTGATGTGCCCCACTCCACAGCAGCGATACACATCAGGCGCAAATAAACGACAGAAAACATTAAAGGAAATGAACCGACATGAACGATCGCGTGTCAGTACCGACACTCTGGCACAGCGCGTTGCCCCCCCGAGCGCAGGAGCTTGTCACCTGCTGACAGCAGGCTGCTGTCTTTTCTGAGGACTGCATCTTGCCGGTCATTATCACGTGACAGCCACTAGTCGACGACGGGCATAAAAAGTCACTATAGTGAAGTCGACTAGTTCATACAACCCCTATTGCTCCCCAGTGTTCTGCAGCATAATCAGCACGTTCTCTTTGAACTTGATATCAAATTTTCGCCTCCTCTTCGTCTCCGCACGGTTAAAGTTACCCTCGCGGTCTATCACTGGCAAATCAAAAGTGAGACGATGACAAAACCGCCCCCTGTACTTGCTTGTTACCACATTCCACCCGGCCACAATAAGAGACTGGCCATTATTCACCTCCGCCGACTCCGACACCGGCCAAAATATGAGACCCGGCCGTTAATTGAATACAGGCCTGTATTAGAGGATTTACGGTATATGAAGCCAGCATATTTTCCTGTTCCAGTTCTGAAATAAGTATTCTCATACTCTGCTAAAAACTTCAAGCACTTCACTCACCTGTTCATCAAGTTTATCCAGGAGGTCTTCCATCTCCTCACCAAGAGATCCCTTTTTAGACCGGTGCAGTTTCAGTAGGTCAGGCAAATGTGTCAAGGGATGCATTAAAATTCCCCAGGAGGTCTTTGCTCGTGATCCGATGAAATTCTTCACATATCTAAGAAACACAGTCAACAAAATATTGTCATTTATTCAGCACAGAAAATTCCAGGGTAGCTGTCTTGTGCAGTCTGCACCATGTTCAATGCCTAAACATGTAATCAACAGCAAAACCTACTTCAAACAGCTCTCATGGATACATATTTTGCACAGGAATAGAAACACCTTTCACCAAAAACAGCATCAATATACAAATGAACATTATGGTCCATTTTGCACTGAAATATGTGACCAGATTCTATGACGTGCCTTCAGATTCTTACTCTAACCATCTCAGTCTAAAAAAAATATATATATAAATTCCACCAGTAAAAAAAATATATATATATATCATGCCAAATCAAAATTATGAGACTGACTTTCTATTTCACAATTTTGATTTAGCATGGGAACTCTTGTACTGGCAGAAATGGGCTTCCATTGGTGTAAAATGTTGAGTAAGCATTTTAGGACAGGTCAAAGAATCTAATGGGCCACATAGTAATACTGGCAAGTGTAATACTGGCAAGGGCCTTGAGTGGAGTGGTAGCGCAAGGTACAATAAAGTTTTACAATTAATTTTTCCCCAGAAAACCCTGTACTTCTTCAATTATAGTCAATCTAGTATAACTTGTGCGTAATTTGAATAACATCTTTACTGAATAAATTGGGCCACACTTACCGCTTCAGAGGAAAACAGTGCAGGCCATCTCTCCTGGACCTCAGATACTATAGGTTGACGCTCCACAACCTCTCTCCGCCTGAGGGAAAAGATCAGAGCCATCTTCTGCTGGATGACTGCCATGTTCTTTTGTTTCTTTTTCATTTCGTCTGCCAGTGTGCACCTTGTCCGTGATGAAGGCAGAAGTGTTTCAGAAGAGTTTGTTGACTGGAGCTTGTGAATTTGCAAAATCTGCACTGCATGAAATTCCACCCCAGAAACACAAGAGACACAGAGGAAACAGTCAGTCCCTGCAATTTGTAAACATAAATAACATAGCTCTATTTCCCCAATTTGTAATGTTCCATGACTGAAATAGGCAATATATAGGGTGAATTTGTCATGTGAGAAGATAATAAATCAAATAACCAATGTAATTTTCCTGACTTGCCTTACTGTTCTACTATTTTCCTTCACTGATCTGTTATATCCACATTACTGGTTTTAAACTATCATTATGTCCATAGTTTGTAAAAGCACAAATTTGCATCACTACAATAATGTTTCAATATTAATAAAGCATAATCGAATAAACAGTGTCAATTGAAAAAAGTAAAAATGAGATTAGATAATTAGCAATTTACATCACTGTCATATAATTTTTGCATGTATGTCTCTCACGCATCATGAAAGTGTCTGCATGAGGACACCCACAGAACTTGACAACCCTACTGCATTAATTTCTACTGAGGAAGGTGCTTACCCAACTAAAAATCAAACTTTATCAAGCTATTTCACAAAATCAGACAAAAGGTCTGACAATTAAAATATACTTTACTAAAATAAATTAAAATATCTAATCCCATCAGGCAGGCTAGAAAAGTCACTAATAATCCCACGTAATCTGTTTAATTGTATGCCGTTTGTTGTAACCATAAACTGCACAAAAACGGGCATAGTAGCCCACTCTGCATTGACTTTGGAGAGTGAGGAGACCCATCCAAGATGGCGGTGATGCTGTTACGTTCTACAGCACCCAATGGGGCATCTACGTATTCTTGTCTATGAGGACACCTGCCTGCTCCCGCATAATAACTTACTAAACAGTTTTTTCAATTTTAACATCATGTCTTCATATAAGGATAACATTAAAACCGATTGCAAAATGAGTAATGACCTAATGTGATTTACCACGGCTGACGTGGAGTTAAAAAGCTAGTCTGAGATACGTGTTTAATATTAAAAAGTATCAAACACTATTTATTGCGCGGTCGAACGCGCTGGGCTGATGCTCTGAGCCTAGACTTGAGCATTAAAGTCAGTGAATGGCTGAAAATGTCGTTATGAGCTTGTACAAAATGTTAGCTTACCTGCTACCGCAAATGGTCGGCAGCTCCCACTCCTGTCCACAAAATGTCCAAAGTTCACTCCAGACCAAGCGAAAATCCGTGATGGTCGAAACAATTCAACTCATATCGAACTTTGGCCACGTTCTATCGTTTTCTAAGCGTCCACGGGCCACCATCACATGGCCCAGGTATCCTCAGGCTCGGTGAACGGTCCGTTTGATCTACTTAAGGTTAAAACTTGTTCAGACAATGTGCTCAGGAGTCCTCTACGGGGTTTCCCATGGGGTTTTTCACGAGTCCTACGGGGTTTCCCACAGGGTTTTTCACTTGACTCAAAAAATCTACTCAAAAGTTAATTATCTTTGTTATGCTATTTAGAAAATCTTAGTTAGGACAACAATGACAGAAATTAGTTGGACAAACAAGCTGTTGTAGGTTGTAAATGGAAAGCTTTAATTCTGAGTCAGTTAAATTTGAAAACTTTAATGAAATCAACAATTGCTAGTTATTTTTTTTACAGTGTAGCATGCAGTACGTTTGTTTACTCACGCTGACAACTTTGGTGCTACTTGGATTCCCCGGGGTATTTAGATCCATCGGCGAATCGCCGTCAGCGTATATCCATATAACGGGTGCGGACGGGCACCCATGGTGCAGCCTCGAAATGAGACATTATCTGCACCAAAACATCTTCATGTCGAAAGGTTTTGTTAGGAATCATTAACGTGATTCCCCCTGTTCGTTTGGAGCGGGTCTGGGATTTCTAGGCGTAAATAGACTAGCCGCGGCTAATCTAGCTGGCGCTTTTAATGACGTCACTGCCGTGCGCCAATCTGTTTTTATTAAGATTAGATGTACCTACCGTGGAGAAATTCGTTTTCTCCCTTTATTGACCAACAGAGTTGTTCAAAAGTACAGAACAAAACATATGGCATTACAGCTTATGACAAAAATGCAACTTAAACAGAGTTTAAGCAGCAAAACATCACTCTGCAAATAGTGCAAATATAAACAAAGAACACAACATAATTCATAAAATTAAAATAGACGGAAAATAGCAATTAATGCAAAAACACTGATATGAGGAATTTCATGGCATTTAATTTTAATTTTTGAAGGGATTTACAGACTGAATGAAAAATTTGGGTTCTCGTGCCATTTTAGTTTTAATCTGAGCACAATCCCCACTTGGTGCTTAATGATGGAAAATGTTAAAATTGGAAACACACAAATGTGATCCATGTTGATATTTGCAGTAGCATGTCTAAGTGACTGCTGTTGTAAACCAGAAAGCGTGAAAATTGCTGCTTCTTTTTTTAAGTTAAACTACAGCTGAGCTCAACTTTGTTGGTGCAGACTGCAGAAAGAACTTTTTTTTTAAAATTGACATTTGACTCGATATGCATTCAAATTGTTTTTGTTTCATTTCTACAACCAGGCTCAGGCTGATGCAGAGAAACAGTTGACATCCACAACCAAGCCATTCCAGCCGACATTGCCTGCACTATTTGATCAGCAATGAAAATATGCACCTAAGTCCCCAGAGACTCTAAAACTGAACAGACTTGTTGCTGAATATATTTATATGGATCAAGTGCCCATTTATTCAGTTGAGAAGCCTGGCTTCCAACAGCTTGTTACGCACCTTAATCCCAGGTATATCATTCCATCCCGCAATTTTTTCATGTACAGTGAAATCCCTGCTCTGTACAAGAGTATCAAAGATGTTATACTGAATCAGTTTGAGGGTAAACCATTTTACTCATGCACCACCGACCTCTGGACCAGTAGGGCATCCGAGTCGTTTATGGCTGTGACTATTCAATCCATTACTGATTCTTGGGAGATGACGAGCTGGTGTTTGGGTTGTGTTGGAATTCACTCTGACCACACAGGAGAAAACATCAGGGAGGCATTTGAGGAGGTCATCCAGGATCCCTGGAAGCTGGACCTTAACCTAATGGCAGGCCTTACAACTGACAATGCCTCCAATAATAAAAAGGCTTTTGAGCAGGACTTTTTATGGGTCCCTTGCTTTGGCCACAACCTGGATTTGGCAGTCAGCAAAAGTCTAGAGGTAGACAAGGTCTCATCGACATCATCCAGACTTAGAAAAACAGTGTCAGCCTTCAGCAGGTCACCAAAGATGGTTAGACTACTTAAGAACAAACAAAAAGAGCTGCAGTTAGTTGAACACAGTCTCATTCATGATGAGCCAACACGCTGGGGCTCATCCTTTGAAATGGTGGACCAATTTTTGGAGCAGCAACAAGCTGTGTGTGCGGTTCTAGCAGAGAACAGAAAAAAGTGGCACCTGATGCCTAAAGATACAGACATTACAACTTTAGAGACTGTACAGGAAGTGCTGGGCCCATTAGGCTCATTCACTGATGCTCTCAGTGGAGAAAAGCATACCACTCTTTCCTCTGTGCTCCCTCTCTGCTGGAAGATTTTCTCAGTTTTAACTGTAGAAGATGATGACTCTCACCTGAAAAGGCAAATGAAGGAACTGATAGCCAAAGATCTAAAAGCTCGATACCAGGATGGGCGCTTACAGTTGCTACAACCTTTCTTGACCCACGTTTTAAGCTAAATTTCACAACACTGAAAGATGAGGTAAAGGAGCACCTCTGTGATAGCTTAAGAAGCATTCCAAATATTCAAAATGTAGCTTCTCCAAGTAAGACTCGGCCAGCAAAAAAATCGAAAACTGACATGAAGGGATTGTTGTCTGACATTCAAGGGGAGAGAAAGAAACACCCTGATGCACCTCATGAAGTTGAAATCACTTCTGCAGATCGTGACAGGCCAGAGTACAAACTGAAAAATTAGCTGACTTTGTACCAAACCATGCCAGAAGTACAGGCAGAGCATGATCCACTAACATGGTGGAAAGCCAATCACACTACCTTTCCTCACCTGGCCTTGTTGGCCAAAAAATATCTTTGTATAGGTGCCTCAAGCTGTACCTCAGAGCACATCTTCAGTACATCAGGGCTCATTTGCTCCCCAAGAAGGGCAAGACTGACAGAGGAGCACATTGATATGTTGGTGTTTACTGCAAAAAATATCCATATGGCAAAGCAAATCCAGGAAAAAGTGACACATTAGACAAAGAGTAGAGATCTTGCTCTTTACCTCTATCCTGATTTAAGCTTAACTATAGTCTAGAGTTAATAAAGTTTTACCTGTTCAACTATTTTATGTATGTGCTTTCTGAATGCACATTTGATGACTGACAGTGTCATTTACATATGTTATTGTTACCATTTTATGTTATGGTATTCATATCGAGTGTTCAAGACCTCATTGGTTATACTTTAAGTATTTTGTGTTTTCTAAATGCACAAGTTTGACTGACAGTGTTGTATAAATATGCTTTTATTTCCATTTTTAGTTGATTTATTTTCATATTGAAAACAGATTTTATGAGACATTTAATTTGAGACAATTCATGTTAACTTTCGTCAGTTTTTGTATGCACTTTAAAAAAAATTCTGTTACTTGAAAGTTTTAAGCACTTTAGTTTATACACTTAATTCTTATATTTAATTTTTGCAATATACATTGAAGAATGTTATTTTTTGAATAAACTTGTTCAATAAATTGGTGTTTTCAAATAGTATCGAAATCGAGTATCGAGTTTTTTCCCCCAGTATCGAATCGAGTTTGAAATTTTAGTATCGTGACAACCCTAGTAGGAACGTAGATCGACCGGTAAATCGAGAGCTTCGCCTTCTGACTCAGCTCTCTCTTCAGCATGACAGACCGGTACAACACCCGCATCACTGCAGATGCAGCACCAATCCGCCTATCGATCTAAAGCTCCAGTTTTCCCTCACTCGTGAACAAGACCCTAAGATCCCCCACTTGAGGCAGGACCTCATTCCTGACCCGGAGAAGGCATTCTACCCTTTTCCGAATCAAGACCATGGTCTCAGATTTAGAGGAGCTGATTCTCATCCCAGCTGCTTCACACTCGGCTGCTAACCGCTCCAGCGAAAGCTGAAGATCACGTTCTGATGAAGCCAACAGGACCACATCATCTGCAAAAAGCAGAGACCTGATCCTCAGGCCACCAAAACAGATTCCCTCTACACCTTGGCTGTGCCTAGAAATTCTGTCCATAAAGGTTATGAACAGAATCTGTGACAAAGGGCAGCCTTGGCAGAGCCCAACTCTCATTGGTAACGAGCTTGAGTTACTGCCGGCAATGCGGACTAAGCTCTGACACGGTCAAATAGGGACCCATTAAATTCTATTAAATTTAATAATTGTTGGAGGGAGGGAGGGAGTTGGACCATGCTTACATACATACATTAAAGCCTGAAGACCCTTCTATGCATTTACTAAGTATAGACTTAACACTGATTGATCTTTTGAGTTTAGGAGCTGTCTCATGCCTGAATAATTCATAGGTCAGAGTTAAGTGGCTCAAAAAGCAAACAATATTTCCTATTATGTTCAGACACAGGAAAAAAGTTGACTTTGACAAGATACAGTAGTCCAAAGAAGATAACTTAGAAATGAGGGATGACTGAAGACTTCTGCACAGTTCTGTGAACTTTGGTCATGGACAAAGTTTGCATCATGCTGGCTATCAGCAGAGTTTCAAGCTACGGATGCAACAGGCGCTCAACAGACATGGCCCATTTTCATAATAGATACAGAACTTAAGATTTCCTCCCTTCCCATTGATTTATGAACACATCATAGCCAAGGGTGGCTTTAATTTTCTTTGAATGCCACTTTGACAGTGATAGGTAATTTTTCATTTATCCCATATTACCTTAAAGGACGACACAGAGAGAGAGAGAGAGAGAGAGAGAGTAGATTATTCGTAATGTCCATGAATCGTCATGCGAGAGCTGGGCGCAGAAACCCCTCCATGGAGCTAACCAGCCCCCCTCTATTCCTGGGGAAAGCCTTCAGCTCACCAGCTCTGCATGCCTGCATCCTCCACCAAAATGTCAGGTAATTAAATGTGGGGTAATATTTAATCTCCATAACCCTGGAACCTGAAATAAACACACGCGACAAAAAGGAGACATTTTACCCTGAGTCCCCAAAATGATGGAGAGTTAACTCTGGGGAAACCTCCTCCGAGGCTGTCCCCACGTCACTCCCATGTGTTCTCAGTTCGTCAGGGGCTTTATTCAAAGGATGGAGGAGAAGGCGGGGCCTTCTCAGGTTACAGAGGTACAGAGTTTTCACAATCAACATCCTTGCTCAACCTTTCATGAACAGCCACAGTTGGCAAACACAGAGATTCATGAAGTGTTAATACAAAATGGGCAGCTTTTAGGCCTCAAAAAGGTACAATTATAAAAATACCCAACAGACAGTCATAAAATCGCGAAGCTGCAGACTTGCAAATTTACCGTCTTCTGTAGCTCATTGTCTTAGCAAACATCTGATCTCAACTAAAAGGTAAGCTAAAAAAGCTAAAAACCCCTTGGCACAAACAGGCTTTTACTCTAAAGCTTGTTTTATCTGATGTTTGATCACGTTTGAACACTTCTTAATAGGGCTGTCGCGGTAACTGCAAAAATGAAATATCGCAATATGAAGAAACCCACCGCGCTGCATCATGGGCCACCGCGATTACTGAACTTGGTTCAACTCAGTGATGCATGTTGAGAAGGATGGCTGCACTGGTATCAAAACGAAACGTTACTTCGCTCCTTTGGGAGCACTTTGGTTTTCAGTACGTCAGCTGCTGCGCAGCCAGAGTCCTTGGCCGAGACAGAGCTGCCACCAGCGGCAAAAAAATAATAATAAATGCTCGGAGACCTGCTGAAGTCCCGGACAAGCACTGCTTCTGCAACCGTCCCGAAGAGAGTTTGAGCCGAGCTGGAGCTCACTCGCTACCTGCAGGAGGAATGCATCCACCCTAAAGAAACCCCCCTGACATGGTGGAGCAACAACCGGGAGAGATTCCCTTTGCTCGCCAGTCGCAGCAAGTACATGTGCGTTAGTGCAACGAGCGCACCATCTGAGAGGGTTTTCAGTGTTGCTGGAAATGTTGCCACCCCTCTCAGATCCTCTCTCAAACCGTATATGGTTAACATGCTGGTTTTCCTTGTGGGTAACAAGGACGTGACCGAGCTATAAATCACCGTCATTCGTGTGTGTGAAAGTGAAATGATAGTGCGCCCGGTACATGTAAATTTTTATGCTTGGTTTTAAACAACTAAACAAAATGGGGACTTGTTTCTTATTTGTTAGATGCTGCAGCCAAATTTGCTTTTAAAAGTTTAACCTCCTGAATTTTGTTGTTTTGTTGTTACTGCCCTTTGATCTGCATTCAGTAAAGTGTTATTAAAGAAGGCACGGCAATTTTTAACCTTTTTTAAATGTGTAAGCATTATGTTTAGATAGTACTGCAATAAAAAAAGTGCTGCAATAATATCGCAAACCGCAATATTAAGCCACCCTGAATCACCGCAGGGGGAATTCCTCAACCGCGACAGCCCTACTTCTTAATATTATATTTAAATCAGTCTGGGTTTGGTTTTAACATCAGCAGCAGGAAACCTGGCTCCATGTTTGTTTTATTTTAAAGCAAAAAGGACCTTTCCATGAAGAGCGGTTTGAAAAGTTAAAGTAAAATAAGCAGTATTGACCTGTTGGTGAAGACCATTGGACTGTAAGAGGTGTAGGAGTTTGGAGGGTTTCTCTAAACTCGGTATGCTCAAAAGGAAATCCTGCTACTGTTTGAATTCAGCAACAAGTTCTTCTCAGAAGGTGCTTCAGAAGATTTAATCCAAGAAACACTCTTCTTTCTGCAGGGGAAAGAGGTTTCCCTAAACGATAACATATTCTGCCTTGTAGCAACAGCCACGTTCTGGTTCTCTATGCCATGCAGGCTAAGATAGCTGCCGAAGCGCAGAAGAGCCACAACAAGATGCAGAGCCCTATGCTGGAGAGTGAAAAGAGGAAAAAATAACCTGAAGAAAGACTGAAAAGAGAAAAGCAAATCGATGGAAACAGCTCAACAAGAGTTGGAGGGGCAGAGAGCTCTGAAGTTGGTGTTGGGAGAGGCTGAGCATCTGCAGTCTGAGCTGAAGGGCACCCATGATGCCAAGATGGGGCTGCTGCTGCAGTTAAAGTCATAAGATGAACCAAGACCACTTATCCATTTAGGATGCTGATGTGACTTCAATTATTTCCATGCTTGAAAATGCCAAAAAGAACAAGGAAGAGGAAGATGAAGTGGCTCTGAAATATATCTTGGTGCAAAAGGATCAGGAAGAAACCAAAAAAAGAGTTTAGGAACAAAATGTTGGCATTCGAGGAGTTCATGGGAGCAGGAGAGGATGACTCATGCTGAGAAGCATAAACTAACAAACTGAACGAGACCAAGAACACAGTGAGTGGCATGACCCATGCATAGAACATGAAAGCAGGATGTAACATGTAAAAGAGCCTCGTACAGCCTGTTCCTCTAGTCCAGGGGTGTCAAACTCACACGGGGCCGAAATGAAACTCTGGGACGGAGTTGTGGGCCAAACTTAATATTTTTGAAAAAGTGACGTCAAATTTGCACATTTTCTTTATCAACATATATGCAATTTTGAACCTTTAAATTTGGAAACAAACTTATTTCTGCATTAACACTGAATGTGGAATAACCAAATTACACACGAGCAAGTCAGTTTGAAATAAAAGGCATCAGTGGTATTCATTACTTGTGGTATAATCAGCATTTTTAAAATCTATTCAGGATTTATGTTTTCTTGTTTATTCATTTTTCTTATTTTTTTTTCTCCTTTTTTTCTCCTGTAATAAGTGTCGTCGCTGCTGTGACATCTAGCTTTCCCCACTGAGGAACAATAAAGGGATTTTCTATTCTATTCATCTATCTGCAGCCTTTCCACTTCCTGTTTACTGTAGGTTAAATCTTTTCTCACGGGCCAACAACAAAATAAAAATATCATTTTATCTTAAATGAAAATGCAATATCTCACCTGTTAACTTTCATGTTTTGGAGCAGAAAAAGAGCAGAAAACCAACATATTTAAAGCTCAGTTTGATCCACTGATTTACTGTGATGCTCACCTGTTCCAGCCAGATACCTGCATCATGGGGTTGATCTGAGCTGAGGAGGAGACTCCTGTTGTTTTGTTCATCTTCATCATAATAATGACAACATTAGATGACAACAGGTGCTCACATAGGTTTGTGCTGATGAACATGTCTGAGCAGCTTGACCACGTTGTTGTGTGTCTGGGAGGAAACACGACTACAGCAGCCACAGAGCGTGCTGGTTTGAGCGTGTCGCTGCTCGCTGGAGTTATATCAGCTCTGTCTGGACGTTAGTTGAAAAACTTTCTCTTTCAGTCGTGAACACATTACTGAGCGGCTAGAATCTCCGTTTCTGGGCTTCAACGTCAGAAAACAGCTGAGTGAACTCGGCGCTGAGTGAGAGGAGTGTAGTTTGTCCGAGACAGCGGGGCTGCAGAGACCGGCAGCAGGCGTTGAAAAAACACAAAGGAGGGGGCTTCGTCGGCTCCGCGCTGAAGCCGCAAAGCATCATGGGAGTTGAAGTCTTTGCGGTAAAATCGGCCAGCGGGCCAGTTTTAATATATTTTTGATATTTATCTCGCGGGCCACATAAAAATGCTCCGCGGGCCAGATGTGGCCCGCGGGCCTTGACTCTGACATATGTGCTCTAGTCTGTAGAAGACTGGTTTTAGGACTCAGCTTGTCCATCAGTCACACTGTGGAGCATCACTTAGACAGCTCTGTAGAAGAAAACCCTCTAACCCCGGCTTTCCACGGGAGCCGTCAGCAGCACGTTACTGCAGCAGCACGTCATAGCTGCTGATAGGAACCGCTGTGGTCAACAGAACCTTTTCCACTGGAGCCGTCAGCAGTGCGAGTCGGCCGCGTCTCAGGAGCAGCATGTCGTGGCCTTTACGCGGCGGTTCTATTTTCTACGCGCGACGCCTCTGAAACGGGTCAAGTTCGACTTTTTTGGGGAAGGAAAGACAGGAAATCTGACGCGGAAATGGAGAGAAGCTACCGAGATTTTCAGAATAAAGAACGTACTGCCTTCCGGTTGCTTTACTTTAAAAAAAGGTTACTAACTGTGCGTCCCCGTGAGAAGTTATCACCTAGCTTGCGGTCTCCTTTGTTTTTCAGGTCCGTATTGGCAATTATAAAACGGACAGAGCATACAACTAGGGTTGTCACGATACTAAAATTTCAAACTTGATTCGATACTTGAAAAAAACTCGATAATCGATTTCGATACTATTTAAAAACACCAATTTATTGAACACGTTTATTCAAAAAATAACATTCCTCAATTTATATTGTAAAAATTAAATGTTAAGAATTAAGTGTATTAAGTGCTTAAACCTTTCAAGTATCAGCATTTTTTAAAACGTGCATACCAAAACTGGCGAAAGTTAACACTTTAAATCATGAATTGTCTCACTATATATACACTATTTGCAGAGTGATGTTTTGCTGCTTAAACTATGTTTAAGGTGCATTTTTGTCATAAGATGTAATGCCAAATGTTTTTTTTCTGTACTTTTGAACAACTCTGTTGGTCAATAAAGGGAGAAAACGAATTTCTCCACAGTAGGACAAAGGTACATCTACCGATAATCTTAATAAAAACAGATTGGTGCACGGCAGTGACGTCATTAAAAGCGCCGGTTAATTAGCCGCAGCTAGTCTGTTTACATCTAGAAATCCCAGACCTTCTCCAAACGAACAGGGGAATTCCTAACAAAACCTTTCGACATGAGGATGTTTTGGTGCAGATAATGTCCTATTTCGAGGCTGCACCATGGGTGCCTGTCCGCACCCGTTATATGGATATACGCTGACGGTGATTCGCCGATGGATCTAAATACCCCGGGGAATCCAAGTAGCACCAAAGTTGTCAGCGTGAGTAAACAAACATACTGCATGCTAGAAATTAAGTCCAGGTTGCAATAAACGGGAGTTTCCTTTAAGCACATAAGCGTGAATATACAACTACGTGTCGGACTTGGTATGCTAATGAAGTTGGGCTGTGAAGCGCCTCCCAAATTCGCTGTTTACGTTTTTGTTTATTTATTTGCAGACAAAACTTGGATCGGAGACAACTCGCGTGGGAAACTGCAATGTAGCCATGCGGCGTCTTCTTCTTCTGTTTGCCTGGGAGGCGGAGGTTGCTTTACGGCATCTGGCTGTTGTGCGTGTCGGTGTACTTGAAGAAGGCTGTGTATAATAGTCCATAATATTGATACCACAGGGATGGAATATCTAATTTAGATACCACTTTTAGTATCGATTTATATCTAGGTATCGATTTTTTTGACAACACTACATACAACACAAACCATGTTGTAGTTTTCCCCTGCTTGTTGTTGTGTTTACTGACGAAGTCACTCGTGTGACTTTGTGCTCTGTCGGTCACAGCTGCTCCCCTGCTGCTTCGCGTCTCGTGGGAAGGGCCAAGCAGCAGCTTACGCGAGCAAGACGTGCTGCTGCAGTAACGTGCTGCTGATGGCTCCGGTGGAAACCCGGGGTCATGCACAGAAACGGGAGTCAATCTGACAGAACACATACGATCCACTCTGTATGTTCTCACCAGTAGAGATAAGCCTACTGAAAACATAATACTACATCTGTTCCCTTAGCTGTCAGCCATTTTATTTTTGTCCTCTTGTTCTGTTTTGCACTCAAAAGCTAAAATATGCATAATGTTCTCCTGTATTTTCCTGCAGCCCTAGTCGTTAAACAAGGTTACAAATATTTTAACCTACAATTTCTCATGGACTTTTAACCGTGACACCTTTTTAAAATTTCAACTTTGTGTTTAAATTGTAGTTAATAATGAATGCTTCAACATCTTAAAATAAAAAATGGTTGGAATTGCCAAGCGACTGAGGAGAGAAGATGAATGCAAGAAATATGAGGTGCGGATGAGAGAAGAGATGGAAGAAAGTTGAAGAGACCTAAGATGAGAAGCATTAAAGTTGTGAAAAACTTTTACAAGTTGATGAGTTTCCTTCTTAAATTTGCTGCCAAAGGCACATAAAGGCTTTTGGTTTCAGCAGGTTGAACCTCAAAACCGTGTTGTTGCTCTGCAACAAAACACAATGAGTGTGAGCGTCCTTCTATTATAACCTAACTCCCCTGCTGTGTAATGACATCCCACTTACATATGTTTTTTCATTTAAAAAAACTATTTTCAGCTTGTTTATTATCTTTGATCTTCAAGTTGAACCAGTGCCAGGAGATACTCCGGTACTGCCTTGTGTTTGTGTGTATTTGTGGACCCGAGGACACAGTTGTAAATAAAGAGCAGGAAAAATATGGCTTGTTCTATGTTTAAAAAAAAAAAAGTCTTTCCTGCTGTATAAACAGTTTTCAGCTTGAGCAAGTGAGAACGTCATCACTGCAGGGAGCTTGAGATGGGAATATTAACATGGTCAGATCAGGAACACCGGCAGTTGCCCTGATTCCCATAAAAATGATGTGACATTTTGTACAAAACGCCACCATCTCCGATTCTGTTCACCTGCCTGTGTGTTTGGAGGAAGGATTTGTTAAAGGTTTCTACCAAACATTTTCTTTTCTATTTGTTTTTTATATCAAATATAAATGTTCTTTGATTATTCTTTTGATATAAACTCATTCACGACTATAGCCATAACCCATAGTTGTGATAAGGTTACCTGTCACAAAGTTTGCATTGACTTCAGAAAGTTGCAAGGAGTGACCAGATGAATTACAATTGATGCACAGTTCTGCTTTGCCCTAAAAAATTCATTCACAGCATTTGTGAAAATGGATTCAGGATGACTGAGAAAGTCCAGCAAGAGCCAGGACCATCTTCTAAACTTGTAATTAGTTTGTGTAACGGGGGCTTTACCATTTTGGAGCTTGCTCAGGAATAGCAGGAATGCATCTAAACACAATAGGTGCAACATTCACGTGTCTCCACTTGACCGGGGCCAGCTGAAAAAGCTATTTTCCAGAACTTTCTGAGCACCTGGGGTAGGTACTCAGAACGGCCCAGTGGAGTAGCTGAGCAGAACCTTAGGTTAGCTCATGATGACTGGTTGTAACTCATTAGGAAATTACATCATTACATGGCAGTGATATGAACATTCTGCTCAGTTTGTGGTGTTTTGTCAGAACCCACAAAGAAGAGACCCATAAAATGCTGTGGGCAGCGAGGCAGAAAACACTTAACCAGCCAAACTCCTTAGCCAGTCCGTGACTGACAGTCCTGTTTCCTTTCTGGCTCTGTATGCTTGGAACCACATCAAAGCAAGTACCAAAAAAAGGGTGGCTACCTGTCACCTGTTACTAGAAGAAACATTTGATATTTCACCAAACCGAATCGAGATGCACCAAAAGTGGCCTTGGGAACAAAACCTCAACATTTTGGTTTTGTAATTCCTCTTAATTGGTTCTATTTTGAAAATGGTAGAGATTTGTTTACCTTAGTTTTAGAGATTTTGTCTAGCAACGATGTTCAAAAAAGAACCAATTTGGAATTGGAAAACCAATACTGAACAAACAAAGATTTTGGTTTTGTGTTCAGGAAACTCCCAAGACCTTCAATCCATTGAGAACTTGTGGTAAGTCCTTAAGAGGTGGGTGGATAAACAAAAACGTACAAAATCTGGTCAACTCTAAGCATTGATGGTGCATGAATGGGCTGCCATCATTGTTTTGCCAGCAAAAATACACAGATGTTTTGTTTGCAAAGTCCAAAAGTACTCAATATTTACTTTGTCAGAACGAAATGTGTCAACACGCTAACATCGCTAGTATTTAAGTTTGTTTACTAGGAAATTTTGTTAGGACCCTGTTTAAAGTAGATTTGTTGTTGATGCCAGTAAAAGCCAAGGTAACTGAGTGTTAGGTTTCAGTTGGTTTATCTTAAACTGGCTGTGATTCTGACAACTGAAATGATGTCAGATACTCATTAAAAAGACTAATTTCAAGGAGCTGTGACTGGAGACGGCTGATTATTTGTGAGAGAAACGTTGCTCCTGAGACGTTTTTGATGTTTATCTGAGTTGGCAGGCTGGTTAAAACAAAGCTTCCTTTCAATTAGCATGGTGGGAACAAAAACAAAGCAAGTTTTTGTGCTAAAAAGTCTCCTCTTTAGACAAAAAAAAAATTATGGTTTGATTCTCACTGGAAAAGTCAGAGCTTTGTCACAGATTTATGATTTCTCTTTAAGCCTTTTTGCTGTCCTCGGGGAAGTTCAGTCGGGGTTGCAGCTGGTCTGTGTGACAGCACAGCCGTCATCATAAGAAGCATAAAAACTGCCTTAATGGTTCTAAGTCTGCCCAACAAACATCTCATCTCTACAAACATCGAGTGCTGTGATTGGCCTGGCCTAAACTTAGCCAAGCCAATGGTAAACCTGCTTATGCTACAATGGATAATGGCTAGACCAACCTGCAGAGCAACATTTTTTGCTACTGCTAAGGTTTGTCTAGATTTCTATGTTATTGGTCTCTAGTATGAATTAATGAATGCCTTGTGTATAGTTTCCTGTGGGGATTTTAAAAAGCTCTGGAGCTTATGTTTGAAGGGTCAAATATTGTTGCAGGTTGAAAAATGATATTGATGTTATGCAAACGTCTCGCCTCTGATTGGATAACAGCAATGCAAATGCAACATTCTTTCCACAATTAACACAAGCCTGAATGTGTAGCATGTTCTGCTGCATTTAGTTTTACTGATAATCTGGTATTAAATGGTGATGATGAGCTGGAAAACCTTAATATCACTTTCCTATTAAATTTCCTGATGCTGCTGCTTCTGATAAAAAAATTTTCTATCTATATGGTTTATTTTAAGTGTCTTTCTGCGTGTAATGTTGTTTTCTGTTGTTGCTGATTCCCCACTTTGCTGATGCCTCAAGGATGCTTTGATGGATTAAATCTGCGGAATAAATCCTATTTGACATGATTAAATTTGGAATTTTGCACAACTATCAAAAGTTGTTTAGGTTGACGTTTTAAAGCATTGCTGTTCCTTATTATTTTGCCTGTGTGTGTGTGTGTGTGTGTGTGTGTGTGTGTGTGTGTGTGTGTGTGTGTGTGTGTGTGTGTGTGTGTGTGTGTGTGTGTGTGTGTGTGTGTGTGTGTGTGTGTGTGACTCTTGGCTCCTATCTGCAGTAATCTATCAGCGGATGTGATCAGATTAGTGTGGATTATACTGACTATTAAAGGCTCAGATAAATCACACTCTGAAACATTCCTTTGGGATGCTAACCCACAAACCCTAGCAGATACAAATATAAGCTGAACACACACACACACACACACACACACACACACACACACACACACACACACACACACACACACACACACACACAATCTGTTAGAACAGCAGGTGTAAGAACTCAGTCTGCATTGATTTGTTTGGAGATTTTTATCAATAAGAATAAAAATTCTAGCCTGGCAAGCCAGACTAAATAAATGTATTATTTAGTCTGGCCATGCTCCATTGACAGCTCTCGGTTGTGGGGCGGGTTCTACCGTTGTCTTTCAAATGATCTCCGCATTCCACTGGACAATGAATGTGACATACTCTTGTTTCACTCTGTTGCATCATCCCACCCACCAGGCATATAGAGTGCCCTGATTGGCCCACAAAGTGGATAAAGCTCTGACTTGTTCACTAAGCAGATAGAGCACTATGATTGGCCCACCATTATGGACCAATCACAGCTCTTTATGTGTTTGAAACCCCTCTAGAGAGCTGTGATTGGCTTGCCAGAGTCCTGGTAGGAGCTGCGGAGGTTCCATTGGAGCATGCCTAGACCATTCTTTGCAAAGCAAGAATTTGGTCTAGTTCACTAGGCTATAAAAATTCACCATAATAATAAAACTATTCTGATAATCTGAGTTCATTATTGGTTGACTTCATGAAGGTTTGCAGCAAATATTTTCTTAAAATCACTTGGATCTGGTCAGAAGTTTTCTCTGTTCACTCCCTTTTTTACTTGCAGCTCGAAACTTCTCAGATGGACTGTTTCTTTACCCACATAAAATTTAAAGAGTTGTCCTCTTTAAATGAATAAACTACCAAAGATGCAGATAAACACAGAAAAACGAAGCCTCAAAGGGTAGACAATCATGCAAAGCCAGAAACGAGTTCAGGCTTTTAGACATTTTTACTTTAGTGCTGGCTGGCCATGAAATTTTTACCAATACGAAATGTTTTCTAGAGCATGAAACAGGAGTTTAAAAAGCGAGAAGGCTATAGGGATGGGTACCTTTGACATTTGAATCGATCCGGTACTAATTCCCGGTACTTACGAATCGATACCGGTACTTAACGGTACCAATTTTTTGATACTTTTGAGTGTTTAATATTTTAATTCTCTTTTATAATTAGATATATATTTTTCTCAATTTATAACCATATTTGATAAATAACATACAACTGTTTGTATTTTAACATCGTCCTTGTAGTTTTATAAGCTGATAATTAAATTGAAGCAAACATCTTTACTGTGAACTAAATTTACTGTGTGTCTTCATTCCTTTTGCCGGCTTTTTTTCATTTGATTTTTCCTACTGGGAAGATAGAATTTCCGAGGAGAAAGCGAACGCACCATTAGATGATAACATTGGTGGCATAGGAAGCTAACATATCAAGCTACGTTATCTTAAACAGTTTATTTAACTGCTGGAGCAGATGTAAACGATGATGCCTCACACTTAGATCGTTGTCGCTGGTTTCATCTTCACCCAATCACCCGTCGCATTTAGTAAAGTGAAGCCAAACTTTAGAGCGCGTTCATGTTCTTCTAGTTGGAATTTCGGAGTTCCGAGGAGAAAGCGAACGCACTATTAGTGAAACGGAAGCTAACAAATCAAGCTAACGTTATCTTACATTTTATTTACCTACCGGAGCAGATTAAGATGAGGATGTCTCACTTAGATCTTTGTCGCTGGTTTCATCATCACCCAGTTACCCATCACATTTAGTGAAGTGGACCCAAGCTTTAGCGTTCTTTTTCTACCCATGCTGCACTGTTTACAACTCGCTCGCAGCGACCGATGACTTAACGCTCTTGCGCATGGGCAGCTGTCTAGGCAAGTTCTCGTTGTGAAGGACGGGTACCGAAACGAGGCACCGTTTCAAATGAAGTGAATCGGTGCTCGGTCGGTACTGTGGAATTCGGTCGGTACCTTAAAAAGTACCGAATTCGGTACCCATCCCTATTTACAATGCAGAGAGAATCAGATTAGAAACTTTCTTTCTCCATTGTGTGCAGAAAGTGTCCTTTGGATGAAAATGAAATACTAAAGATGTTGAAATACTTGACAAAGGAAGTCTGCTTTTATGAAATGTTCTAGTATGCTTGTGTCATCATGCAAGGTTGCAAGAACGGTGGAAAAATTGGTGGTCTGTGCAAAAATGTTTCTTAGTAATATCTTGGTTTTGTAGTTTAGAAGCATTTCATTCCATTGCTAAACATTGTTCTGAGGCGTCACTTTACTCATGCATTTCTGACTCGTTTTTTGGGGTTTATAATAGTTTTGCTTTTTTTCTCTCTGGAGAACAGCGGGACATGTGTCAAACAGAGAATCACCTAACATCTTTTAGAGTTTGTAGGGAACAGTGATTTGTCTTGGTTGGTTGGTCACGAGCTTTGCGTAGTGACCGAAAGAATGAGATTGCGGATACATGCAGCCAAAAACGAATTTTCTCCGCAGGGTCGCTGGACTCACCCTTAGAGATAGGATGAGAAGCTCGGTCATCCGGGAGGGGCTCGGACAAGACCCGCTGCTCCTCCACATTGAGAAGAGCCAGTTGAGGTGGCTCGGGCATCTGATTAAGATGCCTCCTGGACACCTCCCTGTTGAGGTTTTCCGGGCACATCCAGCCGGGAGAAGACCTAAAGCAGAGCTATTCAATTCTGGGCCTCAAAGGCCAGTATCCTACACGTTTTGGTTTTAACCCTGCTTCAACACACCTGATTTCAAGTAGTAAGTGAATAACAGGCTTCTGCAGAGCACAGGCAATTAACCACTGAATCAAGTGTGTTGGACCAGAGAAACCACTAAAACATGCTGGATACTGGCTCTCAAGGCCCAGAATTGAATCCTTCTGACCAAAAGGAAAAATTGCCACTTGTACACAAGCATGAACTCCACTTCGCTCCGCCGGTCCCAGCCTGGCCACGTTTATTCCACACTGCCTTAGGAATGTGAATGTGAATGAGCACAGGGGCAGTCTGTGGTCTGTGATGTCATTAGAGTCGCTCCGAGCACGAGGGCGGGACAAAAGAGCGCTTTTATTTACCTAAATCTTTTTGTAATTTTTAACTCAAATTTTAATCTTTCATCTGCTTATGAAATTTTATAATCTTATGACTTAATTTTTTCTGATGTTAATCTGATTCTGTTTTGAGAGCACTTTGATTTTATGACTTTGTTTTATTTTGTTTTGATCTATGTGAAGCACTTTGTGATTCTGTCTGTGATAAGTGCTATATAAATAAAATTTACTTACTTACTAGGAAGTACGCGGTGTCTAACTAAACGGGAACTCTGCCAACTCAGTCCAGGTGGAGTGGAGTCGATGCCAGTGTGTTAGTGCCATTAGTCTCTTGGCTGGCCAGGAAACGCTTTAGGATTCCCCCAGAGGAGATGGCCCAAGTGCCTGGGGAGAGGGAAGTCTGGGCCTTCGTGCTTAGGCTACTGCTACTGCCCCCCCAGATAAGTGGCAGAAAATGGATGGACTCAAAATGTTTGTCTTTAATGAGACAGCGGTTTAAGTGCATCTCTTTGCCTTTCTGAGCCAGGACCATCTGTCTGGTGACAGCCCAAGCAAGGCTGTCAAGAGACACCACAGAGAGCAGAAAGATGTCACATGAAAGAAAAAAGGATGGCTCTGACAGCAAGAATAATCGACAGGTAGACATGATGAATGAAAAGACGCCATGACATTTGGTTCATCTGCAGAGTAAAAGTTAATATATTTTTATGGATTTAAAAAAGATTTGAGAAAATCTGTATGTTTAGTTAATGGGAATGCGTTTTTACCTACTTTTGACAAGTGTGCATATTTGGGTGCAAATTAAGCTTGAAGTGCTGCAGAATTTGAATAATGATGTTTGGGCTGGCTATTAAAAACAATGTTTCCCCCAAATGATGATTTTATTTTTTTTAAGATGGCCATAAAACCACGTGGCAGTGATGGTGCATTATGTCTGCCACACAAGTAGATGGGTAAAACAGGATGTTTTTTCTGGTGCTTCGTGCTGGTACACTTAAGTCTGAGACAAGGAAGATTTCACCAAGAGCCATTCATGTGATGCGTGTTGTAAAAAATAGCTTAACATCTGCTCCCTATACACGCTGTTAGATGATGATGATTCAGTCAGCAATAAGTCGTACTTACTGCCATCATTTAATGGTAAATCACATGGGGTTCTCAAAGCACTCCATTGTTCTCATCATCCTTTTTTTTTTTGTCAGAAAGGCTTTCACAAACATCAGCCTTATCATTATGACCACCTTTGACTAGTACATGAACAGAGATCATCTGGTACCAAAACACAATAGGTCCTTTGGGATATGGTGATTCGACAAACTAATTAACATCCCTTTCCCTACTTTTCTGCACCATTTGTTTCTCCAAGTTTTCTTTCATTGAAGGTTAATAATTACTCTTACACACACTCTTATTATTCTACATTCCCCCCCCCCCCCCCCCCCACCACCATTTTAATGCCAATATACCCACAAGAGACTCGAGAACACTTAAACCATAGATCACACCAATTACTGAACAATAACCTGCTTTATCTTGGGAACTATGGTGTCTGAGTTCAGTCTAAAGAAGTACTGCTGACACAGAGCCGTTACTGCTGCCCGATCCTTTTAATGCACTCACTTTCAAATTAAAGATCTAAATAATAGTTAAATTCAGGCTTTAGGTCACAGCGGGAGAAGCTAATTAATAGTTTTAAAGGCTGAATTCCATTTAGCTGCTCTGGCTTCAGTGTCCTGGTATTAATGCTGCAGGCTGATTTTCACACAGTCATCATCTAAACACTTAAGAAGAACAGAATTTGTTAGTCGCAGATGGCCTTTTTTTTTTCCTCCAGCAAGCCCAAATGTTAAACAGACTTGCACCATGTGATGCTGAAAGAAAAACCTGTTAGTTTCACTGTGTGCGACAAATAAACAGCATTCACCACAAAGTCTCCAAGATGTCTCAAATGGTTTGTGATAGTTGGAACTTTAAACATGTTTGCAACACTAAATGTCTTCTGAAAAATTAGCTCTTACATGAATTTAAAGGGCTTGTTCACTGAGAATTCTTGTAATACTTATGCTTTTTAAAATATTGTCGGTCATCTGAGTTGCATAGGCATGCTGAATGTAAAAATAGTTGTTAACCCCAACCCATCAATTTTTGCAAATATATTTAAACATTTTAACATTTATAAATAATTTCTGAACATTGACATTTTCATAACAACATATCTTTAGACAAAAGAAAACAGTTTCTAAATGTGTATGTGGAGAAAATGTAAAATACAACAAAATCTGTTTTTCTAATACAGTTCGTACCAGTTGTCAGGTACAGAAGATGAAAATATCTATGTTCCTATGAAGAGCTTGTAAACGGCATCAGCTTGGGAACATCACTTGATAAATGAAACCAGAGTCCAGATGTGCGTCTTTATCAGAGATGCTCTGCATTCATGGGTGTGTCCTTTTTGTAGTTGTCAGTAGTTGAATGAAGAAAGTTCTATGTGGAGTGTTGTTAGGAAGTGAACCCTGAAATAGCTCAAGTCTTGCCCAATTCCCTGAAAGAGTTGCTGAAATACCTCAAAGGTGTGTTTTAGGTCATTTAGATGGTTCGGATTCAGATGGTTCATCAGTCCCATCAGCGTCCTCAGGGAAATGGGCACATCACATAGGTGACTGATGGTGTCCTCCACAACGATGGCCACATCACTGTAAGCAGCTGGAAGGGGTTGACTCCCATCATGATTTTGATCAACATTCCTCAGACAAAATCTTCTTAATCCATAGACTACATGAGAGAAAAAAGGTTGCAGTTGAGTGTTAACTACAGGTATAGTGCCAAGGTGAGCGGAGGAAGTTTATCATCTTTCTACTTATTCCGCCTTTTCTGGGATCCACCGATTTCCCTCTTTTCTATTCATTTTCTCTTTCCCTTTCCTTACATTTTAATCAAAATTTAAAATTTTGTAATTGTAAATATTTTTTTAATCATTTAAAAAAATATTTTTTATATTTTACATTTTTTGTTTTTGTGAAGCGCCTTGTGATTTTTATCTTGAGAGGCGCCATATAAAAGATTGTTTTCTTTTTTTTTTCTATTGGTCAGTTATATTTTTAGGAAGGTTCACCTAGAAGGAAATGAGAAAGTTTATTTATTGATGTGCAGCAGGCTGGAGGGGGAAAAAATGCTACTGATTGCTCTGCCTCCCTGAGCATTGATCCAGTGGCTTTTATTATGGACAGAAGGATAATGTGTGCACTTTGTGTGTAGTAAAGGTGTGCGTGAAATGGTTTCTTTGCAACAATGAATAGATTGAAAGAAGGGAATGCCAAATTGTTTTTCTGGATTTGTGTTTTCTTTGCAATACACACTTTTCTCTCAAGTCACATGTTTATCTTTTTTGGGAAGTTTTATGTGTGTAATATTTATGATTTATGTGTGTGTGTGTTTGCTTCCAGGATGAGTGGAGCTCCAGTTATTTGTCCAGCAGGGGAAAATCTCACAGCTCTAATGAGAAGGCAAACGAAAAGTTCCACAGCTCGGCGACCCTGGCTCCAGGTGGGAAACGCCTCCTCCCTAAATTAGCTGACCTCAGTAATCGTCTCTTTTCTTGTTTTTTAAAAAGCGTAATGGTGAAAAGTTGTGTTTTAAAGGTGTTTAGTCTTTTCCTGGAGTTGTTGGTTTTTTATTTATATTTTTTACACTAATTACTTCTTAATTTTTTTTGCTTTCATCCCTTTATTATGGATTTAGCTGCACAACAGTCACACTTTATTTTAATTTTAATTTTATAAAGAGCTAAAAATGGGTTTAATAAAAATTAAAAAAACACAATTTCATTGTTAATCTATTGTATAGGATTTTATTATCTTAAATGTCAACTTTTCTAAACTGATTATGACAAATTTTGTTCTTATTTGACTGTAGATTTTGTATAAGATGATCGAACTGCAGAGATCTTATGAAATATTTTAACCACACAAATGTCAATTAAATGTCTGTTTCTTCAAGAGAAATTAACAATGAAAAAAGAAAGTTAGGACAAACCGTTTCATCCAGCTCTCTAATAAATAGATAAAAATAATAAATTATAATGCAGAGTTCATAAAGCCACAAAGAAAGCAAACAATAGTGCTCTTCCACCCACACGTTAGCAAACACTCTCTCAGGGTCCTACGGCATAAAGGAGAAAAGAGGAGCGAGGATCAGCTGGGGAAGGAAAATCTGGGCTGATTCATGATTTCTCATTCGGCTCTCATCGTCATCCTCGACTTGCAGCAGCAATAGTCGGTGCTCTCTCCTTTCAAACCCGTGACCTGCAACTGGTGAACAGTTACTGCTTTTATTCCATCCAGCCGCAGCAATGGAACCCCATTTGAAAGTCAAAATGAGGCTATTTCTACTTTGCGGGGGTATTACACTCAAATGCGACACAAACACTCTTTGAGAATGGTAGAGCGGAATGAAGTGCTGGATAAAAGAAAGAAACCTTTTTATTTTATATCAGCCTGTTGATGTTTTTTATTTTTTATTTTTTTCTCTCAGATGGACTTTAGACCTTAAGGAAGCAATCCAGAGTCGTGTTGAAGTGTGTTTGTTAGAATTGTAATTTAATCTAGTAACACTTTACAATAAGACTCCCCTTGTAAATGGCTGATAATTTATGGATTAATTTTCTCTGTAAACTATCCATAAATGATTAATTAGCCTTATGCATTAATTATAGCAAGAAAGGGAGAAAACAGACAATGTTTTTGCCAAATAGGGTGATAGATTTCTTCACCTATTTATTTTTTGCATTTTTTTTTGTTTGTTTTATTTGGGACAACTTATGAATAATTAGAATTTTGCCCTGTGTAGATGATCTGCAGTCATAACCGCATGTAGCTCTAGTGAACCACTAAAGCAAACCAAAGAAGCTTCACCCAAGGCTTGCTTTTCTTATAATTGTTTTATCACGATAACTACAATATACAAAAAATAGAAATATACAAAAATAGAAAAAATACATTACCAACACACACATCTTAAGAGTTGGACTTAGCCGCGCTTAGCATGTGCATGTTACTTTATCACACCCAAATATTCCCTGAACAGATTGATGGTTAGAAAGACAAATGTTCTCCAAAGTGCAAATCTATAAAGCAAAATTACCAAGTTCATGACCAGTTTATTTTCTCGTTTCTGCTTCCTTGTAAAAACTAGGAATGGACAGTTATAGGTCTGAGTTGACAGCCCTCATGTTTTGCACAGACATTTAACAACGATTCTTTGCAAAGCGATTTAGATCCATTTTCAAAATCAAACATTTTAACATGTTTTATCATTAATTCACTTGTACTATTTATTGACCTAATAATCAAAAATTTCCCATCCATCCATCCATTTTCTGAACCCGCTTGTACATGCAGGGTCGCGGGGGGTATCTCCAGCGGTCAATGGACAATCAGGCAGGGTGCACCCTGGACAGAGAGCCAGTCCATCGCAGGGCAACACAGAGACACACAGGACAAACACACACACACACACACACACACACACACACACACACACACACACACACACACACACACACACACACACACACACACACACACACACACACACACACACACTAAGGACAATTTAGACAGACCAATTAACCTAACAGTCATGTTTTTGGACTGTGGGAGGAAACCGGAGCACCCGGAGGAAACCCACACATGCACAGAGAGAACATGAGAACTCCATGCAGAAAGGTCCCAGGCCGGGAAGCGAACCCAGGACCTTCTTGCTGCAAGGCAACAGCCCTAACCACTGCGTCACTTCGCAGCCCCAGAAATTCAGTCTTGCATCTTTTGAAGAGGTTAACGACGACCTTGCATAATCTGGCCCTGCAATAATATGAGAATAACAATGCATGCATCCTTGCTGTTGCACGTTTAGATTGGTAATAAAATCACCCGAATGCATCATTCATTTAGCTGCAGGGACAGGTTTTCACCACAAGTGCAGATTAAGTAAAGGACATCAAGCTGTTGCATGCAGCTGAGTCGCTGTTTTGTAGTCATGAGCAGATTTTTTACCTTCTGTTAATTAAGATGCCAGACGTGCTGCAAGAGAAGTCACACAAGCACATGCTTTCGATAAAGAGCTCCGTTTGTGTCTGTTGTGCTCGGACCCATCACTGCTGAGCGATGCTGTTATCTCACATTATCACATGCATTATTAACAAGCAGAAACACTCGACTAATGAGCTGCGTTAATATTAGTGAAATTAAACAGGATGACTTCACCCACTGGGGCTCTGTGATCTCACCTGATGGTATTTTTTATTTTTATTTGAGAAGATGTTTTATTTTTTTCTAACTGCTTTTGTGATGAATCTTCTTTCTGTGTTTTCCGCCATTGCAAAAGTGTCCATCTGTCTCCTGAATCCTCTCCAGCTTAATTCATGCTGCATAACTTTCCTGTCAGCCTCTCTGAGCGTGGAGTTGTTGCCTTGTCAGACCGCGCAGCTTGAAGCTGGGAGCTTTCGTTCCTGCCACTCTTGAAGGATTCTTGCATCAGTGGAGCTGCTGCCTACATTTGATATTCACGCTGATGTATCATCCCCTTTATTACAGGGATGCGTTTCAGCCTTTGTGGCGGTTTTTGGTGGGGTCTATTATTTTTAGAGTGCACTGCTTTGTCTTTATCATCTACTCACCAAAGATCTACAGATTTTGTGAAGGAACTCTGATTAATAGTTTTTCAATTTGAATTAGAATTTTTATATATTGATTTCCAGATTTAAATGATTAATGCAGTTTTGTCAATGCTTGTGCATGTGTGCACTTGTCTCCAGGTAAGGTGCGCTGGCAGGATTTTGACCAGGATTTGTACGTCGGAGCAACGGTGGTCCGACCAGGACAGGACCCATACGCCAGGAACAAGTTCAACCAGGTGGAGAGTGACAAACTCCGAATGGACCGAGCTGTTCCGGACACCAGACATGATCAGTACGTATGCGTTCTCTGTGATTAGAAGTCATTAAAAGTGAAAGAACGGTGTTGTTCCTTCTAACTACATCCATCCCGTGTCTGAGTGCTTTTGTTTCCTGTCCTTTTGTGGCTCATCAGTTTGACTAATTAGACAGGATAAGATCTCCAGGGACCCTGAATTCATTTTGACCTATCGGATAAAACCAGGAGTGCCTTCAAACCGCACCCTGTAATCATCACAGATCTTTGTTGGTTAAACAGACTAAAGGACGAGAATAAATGGTTTCTATCCCTTAGAGAAAATCACATTTAAATCCATGTCTGTCTATTGACCCCCTTTAATCTTCACATACGATTTTAATTCGAAGCGAGGAGCGTAAAGCTCTCAGAAGATTGATCTGGTTTTCCTCTGAACTTATCACCTGCAGCTTTTTTCATGCAGACTATTTTCACACAACAAAAAGGCCTAAAACAATGTAGATGTGCAAAATTATAATAAGATGAAATATTTTAATGCATGAGATGAATTTTCAAACCGTTACATGTAAATTATTAACAGGCTAACAAGTTTTAATCCTTGGGTCGGCCTTGAACAACAAGGTAACGGGTACTCTTTAATCTAAGGGGTCTTTAATGGTTTAATTTGCGGTGTTTTCATGTTAATGGTTTCCAGTTTCAGTAAATAAACCAAAGCTATTATTTCTTCAGCAAGCCTTTCAGCTCTTTACGGGGCTGTTCCTCAGCTCAAACCAGGGTGCAGACTAAATGTTTTAGTTTTTTATAGAAATTAATAAAACCATATTTATGTTTCCTCTGACGTTTTGAGTAACGGTGTTTTCCTCTACCTCCTGAACGCCCTTCTATTGTTTGTCCGATCTGAACCACCTGAACTTCCTGAAATAATTAGTCTCCCACAAGGCTTGTAGTCGCTAATCTTACCTTGAAAACAAAAACAAGCAACCAATTAGATTCCTGAATTTATTTATCTCTGGTTTTCTGGAGGGGATAAAATTAAGACTCAGGGTCAAAACTTTTGTATTTCATGGGACATTAACTTGAGCAAAAATTTAAAAAAAAAATAGGTAAAGAACAAACTATTTTTTAAGTGCAAGAATTTGGTCCTGTATTTGTCCCTTGAATCCTTATTTTATTTTTATTCGTCAGTCCTTCGTGCTTTCACATAATTTCTTGATTGTTTACCAAAAACAAACTGCTAAGCTGCTGATTCTCTTTTTTCCATTAATACGAAGCCAGATTAGTGGCTTTAGAAAGTACATCTAGGTTAAATTTATGATTTGTTTGGCATCACCTAGCTGGTTCACTTCTGATTTGGGCCTGTTACTACGGCAACCAGACCTGCAACCACCTGCTCCGGAGCAGGTTTAGGTGTCTGGATTAGCGATGACACAAACCACATTTCTGCTATTCGTTGTCTTGATGAATAAATAAACATAGTCTTTGTGATGAATATTTATTAATTATGGAGACTTTTCATGGCATTTTATTATTAAATTGAAAACTGCAACCATTTGTTTTTATTTTTAGTGATCGTACTTCAGATTTTTGTAAAATAGGCGATGTGCTTCATGGAAAAGTAATCGTTAGAAATAAAGAAGTAAAACAGCTGCTATTATTGTTCTAATAGGGGTTTGTTGTTAAAATCAGTTGGTGGGTTTTTGTGCCGGCAGCAACTGAAGACATGCACTGTTGATTTCTGGGCTATTTTTATAAACGCAGCGGTCTAACCCCACTGATCTATTGACCTAACTTGGACAGCCGGAGCCATTAGCCCACTAAAAGTGCAGGGACGTGCCTCCTATTGATCCTTCGCTGATGTGTCACTTGCACAGAGCTGATTGTTCAGGTTTTCGAGGAACGGAAAAGCTTCCATCCTTTCACCCGTGCCCTTGTGAATGTGCTTTGAAGAAAAGATCAAAAGGACTTTCAGGTTTGTCACCAGCTGTAATGAAACAGCTTTTTGTGAGTGTGAGTGGAACAAAAAGACCTTGATTTTGAGATCGATGCAGGTGCATTCAGCAAAAGTTTCAAAGCCAAAATAACCCACAAGTGCTCCAACATTAAGACTTCTCATTATCACCTGTTTGACTGAATAAACATGCTTTTTAAGGATGTTTGAAGCATGAACGCCGGTGTGAGGAGCCCAGTGACTGCCAACAAGGTTCGTGCTGGAAGACGACTGGACCGTTTCCAGGATTTGACTCAGTAGCTGCGTTTTAATTGCCCGCACATGCTACCCCTCCTCCCCCTCTTCGGTCAATAAGTGTTTTAAAACCTCAATGGACCGTATCTTATCTTGACATCAGTATTCCTCATTTTTAAAATTGAGCAGGATTTGTCTGTGAGCACACACAAACGCAGTCGCTTGTGTGCTTGTGTCTTTTGTGTCCCAAGCCCCTGTCAATCACAGCTTCAGCGGAGCATCTTTGTGTATCAGGGTGTGTTCATACATCCCCGTCATGTGTGTGGATGTGTGTAGGGGAGCACCTATATGTTAGTGCAGAATCCAATTTTTCATGTTCAACGATTCATAAATCTTTAATTGGAGTGGTTCCAGGTGTGGCTTTTATTTGTTTGAACCGAATGCTCCTATGTTTCTGATTTCTGCGGTTTGTGTGTTTTGCACACAGCTGCAAACATAAGCAGTGGCAGTCCGACCTGCCGGCCTCCAGCATCATCATCACCTTTCATAACGAGGCTCGCTCTGCTCTGCTGAGGACCGTGGTCAGGTAGGCTTTTTCTCATTTGTCCTGTTTGCTTTTTAAATGTGGATTTAATTCATTTAAATGCCTTCTGTTCCTCCTGTTTAGCGTCCTGAAGAAAAGTCCTGGTCATCTGGTAAAAGAGATCATTTTGGTGGACGACTACAGTGATAACCGTAAGCAGCATGCAGGAACACATGAAACTAACACAACTGAGAGACAACAGGTAAATTGTGCTGCTTTGTGCGTTCCAGCTGAGGACGGGGCGCTGCTGGGGAAGATCGAGAAAGTTCGGGTTCTTAGAAACGACCGCAGAGAAGGTACTGAAGAGATTTATCTGACCTTTTTCCCCATTTGGTTGATGGAACTGTTCTGTTTTAAATGAAAGCTGGTTTTGGACTTTCAGGACTGATGCGCTCGAGGGTCCGAGGTGCAGATGCTGCCACGGCGCCAGTGCTGACCTTCCTGGACTCTCACTGTGAATGTAACGACCACTGGCTCGAGCCACTGCTGGAGAGGGTGGCTGAGGTACTTTCACACAGGACATTATGTCTTTATTAGCTGATCACACTCGTATGAGCTTGTTGGGATCATTTTATTCTGTCATTACTACTTCTGTTAAAAAAAACATACAGCTTAAACAGAAATATAGTTTTTACACTATGTGATTGTGTATGTTTGACTGTGGCAACATGCAAGAGCGCATGGAGACATGTTACTGAAGTTCTAGTAGGGTATATAGTATAAGAGGCTCCTGCAGACGACTGTGTGACCTTTCAAACTCGACGTTTTACTTAATTTATGCATTTTTGACAGTTTCTGTTGAGGTAAGTCTTCAGGAACACGGTCTTTTATGTTCTGCTTATTTCAACTCAGTCGGAATAAAAGCTTTGAATTCTATGAAAGAATGCATTTTGTTATTTAGGTCAAATCTTAAAAATCATGATGCACGACCTTATGAAGCATCGTCGGATCTTTTATAACAAGCAAACATATGTGATAACAAAAATAAGTGATGGGAACGACTCTGTTTCTGCCACATTGATTTTTAGCTCAATATCTGTAAACTTGTGTAAATAATTGCCTTTTTTATGTTTCCTGATTTTGATCAGCTGGGGCGGCCATCTTGTTTCACATTGACTTAAACAGTTTGGCAGTTATAAATGTCATTAAAATCTATCAAGTGGTTCATGAAATATTTAACCTTCCCACTGTCCTAATGGGTGTTACCCCGTGAGGAAAGTTGACCATTGAGCAGGATTGATGGTTTATCCCTTGAGGTCCATGTGGCAGGGGTGAGGAGTGGGATAAACCATCAATCCTGTTCAATGGTCAACTTTCCTTGCAGTGTCACCCATAACGACAGTGGAAGGGTTAAAAAAACACACATTATCCATTGCCTCTTGGTGGAGGATAATGATAACACAGTTATGGATAATTTGAGGCATCTGTAGACATTCCTATTCTAATTTCCACACAGAGGACCGTGTTAAATAAATTCACTACTTTGGTTTTGTGTAAACTTCAGTCATAGCTCTGTGTCTCTAGACACCGTTTTCTAAAGGACGCCTGAAGCCCACTCTAATATTTGACAGATTTTATCACCGGGAGTATATTTAGACACTGATGCATTTTAAGCTGCACAAATAGATTTCACTGGTTTAAAACCAAATGAGAGAGAGAAGCATTTAAACTTAGAGGAGTCGATCAGTTGGGTTTACAGGAAGGAAGCTGTAATATCACTTAAACTAAATTGTTTCTCGCCCTTATTTGCCAGTCAGTTGTCATCTAAAACTCTTGATCCCGACAGCCTGATGATGAATCCGGCAGAGCTGAAATGAAAACGCGTCTGAACAGTAAACACATATCCTCCTGTCGAGCAACTTGGCAGCCGATCTGGAAACGAGACACCTGCCGAGCTACAAAACACTGACTGAAAGCCATAAAAACAATGGAAGGGTTTCTAACGGATCGCCGCTCCCTCTGAGACTTTCTTCGATATTTAAAACTGTGCTGCATCCCACTGCTCAGAGGGGCTTGATGATATCAATGAATTATTCACGTGTTTAGGAGGTTTCATTTATAAACACTGATGAGAAAAATGACAAGGAGAAAGGTGGGTTATCAAGGCTGTTTGCAATAACTTCATTGAATTTCCTTCATGTTTTGAGTTATTGATGTAAGATTTACCCCCCGCACTGTTGAGATGCTCTCAGAAAAGAAGCAGAATATGAAATAATTTACTCTTAGAGTAGTTTTCTGTTTTAGTTTGCAATTGTTGGTTGTGTTAATTATCCACCGGCACATGCTTTTGTATATTAAATGTTTCAGGTCACAAAAAATAAACTCACTTTACACCTGGAGGCTTCTCTGGTTTCTGACATTAAGGTGATCTGAGTCAACTTGTTATGAACTGTAGAGACAAATCAGGGTGAAAATGACAACGCCAATTTAGTCCCCGTCCATCTGTATTAGAATATTTAAAAAACAACTAAAACCAAATATACAGTATGCATCATGGTCATATTTACTCAGCTCGTCCTCAAGGAGATCTGGATCTCTTCAGCATTTGGTGGTTTTACCTGAATTGTAATGATCATTTACCCATAAGACAAAATTTGTGTTTTTTATACTTGTTTTGTTTTCAGGATAAAACTCGAGTGGTTTCACCCATCATCGACGTCATCAACATGGACAACTTTCAGTACGTGGGAGCCTCGGCTGATCTGAAAGGAGGTAGCGCGCACACAATATTGGCATTACAGTTTTAGCAGATTTGGCTCTAAATACTGACTTATCGTCCATGATGACGATATCTTATTTGTACATATTCAGTTTAGCATCAGTCTGGGCTTTTCCATGCTGTGCATTAATTGTTTTAATATAGTTTGATCTGCATGCAGAGGCTATAAACGTGTTAAAAGGCTGATGTATCCAGTTGATCAATGGAAATCAAATCTAATGAGAAAATTATAAAGCCTAGCATCCTTGATGAATTTGTACCAGTTTCAGTCAAATCTTAGAAATAGCTTAACGGGTGATCTCATGTGATATCTCAAGATTTTACGCTGATCTATTTAGAGCTATGAGTTTGTAATTTGAATGACACTCAGCTACCTCCATGGGATTTTTTAATGCTAATTTTGTTAAATGTATCCATTTTTGTGCTTCTGTCAGCCATCTTGAATTGAACCGACAACAAAAGTTAATCAGCTGTCGAGTTTCCGTCCAGTGAGTCGTGGGAGATTTTGCTAACAAAGACTGATCATAACCAGACTTGTGTCGTCTTTGGCTTTACTGACAGGCTTCGACTGGAACCTGGTCTTTAAGTGGGACTACATGACTCTGGAGCAGCGACGAGCCAGGCAAGGCAACCCCATCGCCCCCATCAAGTAAGATAAGACACCTCCACAGAGAAACAAGTTGGCATACACACACACACACACACACGCACGCACACACACACACACACACACAGAGAGAGAGAGAGGCTTACATGTCCGGTTGCCCTCTGTTCAGGACTCCAATGATAGCTGGAGGTCTCTTCGTCATGGATAAGGAGTACTTCGAGCAGCTGGGGAAGTATGACATGATGATGGACGTGTGGGGAGGAGAGAATCTGGGTGAGTAATGAAAGAGGTAGCCAAAGATATTGCACCATTGGAAAAACTGTAGGAATTAAAAAAATATCAAAACACTGGAATATAGGAATATTTTGTATATTTATGCATTTTATGGATTTGTTTTTATTGATAATATATCTTCTCTCCTGTATCGTCATATCGCCAGAATCCTGCCATTACACATCCCTAATTAAAGCGACTGTAAGGAAGTTTGAAGTTTTTATGCTCGTGATCGCCACTCAGGCCTAACGCGTAACTGCAGCTTCAAAAGTAAGCTCGTGCATGAGGTGCGCACGCTGTACGTGCACACTCCTTAATGAAAATAACAGCTGAGACAGTCCCGTGTGTGTGTGTGGCACGGAGGACAGAAGAGCACAGCAAATTATTAAAAATAATGTGCCTCTGTCTCTGCAGCTGCACTTTCTCGTCGGCCGGCCGAACTTGCAGTGTGTGTGGGTGTGTGGGGGTGGGTGGGTCCCTGAGGACAGAGGACAGGAGAACACGCAGCTAATTGTGTATGCCGCGGATGCGATACAAATCGCGGGTTGAACAAGCATTTGTGCATGCTACCCCAAAGCTGTGGAACTCGTTGCCCATTGGAGTTAGGCAGGCTCCATCACTGGCGGATTTTAAATCTCGTTTAAAGACCCACTTTTACGATTTCGCTTTTAGACAGTGACTCATTTTAGTGTTTGATTATGTCATTGTTTTAATGTGTTCTTTGTATTCATCATGTTTTATTGCTTTTGACTGGTATTTTTATCTTTGTTTTAGTTCCTTAGAATGGTCGCGTTTTGTTTTAGCCTGTGCAGCACTTTGGGCAGCTCCCATGCTGCGTTTTAAACGTGCTATATAAATAAACTATGGTATGGTATGGTAATTGATTAATTTGGTTCTGTACCTTTCTCTTCAGCACAGTTAACAAAGGTTTATGATGGGTCAGTCCTCCTGCATGCTCAGATCATTCCCTTGGCTTGCTTGAAAAATTGTTCCAAAATGAAAGTTGAACCCAAATCTTTTTTATCCGTGAATTCAATGTCTTTCGGGGAGTCTCAAATGAAAATTTGGGCATCTTATTACTATCATTAATGTAAAAAAAAAAACTCAAACTGACAAATTGTGTTCACAACTGGAGTCGAACTCAGGTCTTCTGCATGAGAGTCAGACACCTTACTAGGCGAGCTAAAGCGCCAATGACATTCTATCTATCTGTAACATTTATATCCTTGTAATGAAGTTAATTTACATCTAATTAAGGACCGTAAGACATTAAGATTGCATATCGAGTATGAAATCCATCTTATGGACCACTGAGTTGTTTAACCAGAAGACTGGAACTTTTTAATGCAGGGATTAGATAACACTTTGATTAGATAACACTTTGTATTAACTGAGAGACAAGAGAAGAGAGCCCTTCAAACGTTCAAGATGATTTATTACTAAATAATTTTAAACAATTGAAACCAGACTAACTCTACTAATGATGGATGTATCTGTCTGAATGAGGTGTGACATGGTGTGTGTGAATGAGTGTTATTATCAGAACTCTCATATCGGGAGAGGCAAGTGTGGGAGATGATGTTTTGCTCCTAACTATGATCAGACTTGACCGGGGTAGTCATAAACACATGAGACGCCATATTGTCGCATCCACACATGCCCTCAGTGAGACCTCCTTCACGGATCCAGAATGTCAGGTCCACGGACCCTCCTTTCGGTACTGGAGCCAGTGGTACAGAGTCACAGCACGACAAACTAGTCTCCAGGTAAAAAGCGACAGGTGGTTCACAGCGTCAAAGGGGACCCTCCTTGGGTCAGTGAGTTGAGCTTTTATTCTGAAAGGAACCGTTTCTTGTTTGGTAAAATGCAACAGATTTTTCCAGCTTGGTGGTGCTCGGCTTAAAAAGGGAAGTACAGATGGCTGGTCCGATACTCCGCTTAGCATGCCGTGAACTCCAGTGAGATCTTGAGAACTGAACTAAGATGGGGTTGGAACTGGTTTTATCAATCTGGATGTTTTGAATTCTGTTCTAATCAAAGCTGGCAGATTTATAAACACCACAGAGTCTATGCCACGCTTCAGACTAGGAAGGCTCTGATTGGATCAGTACAGCAATGTGTCATGCGATTGTTTACGTGTGTCAGTGTGTCTAGTGAACTAGATTAAGTCATTCACATATTAAAACATATTAATCATAACATTGTGATTTCACAGATCGGTCACATGTATTATTGACTGACAGTTGTTTTGATTAGCTTTATTAAAAATAGAGTTCTTTGATTTAATAAAAGAAAAGATTCTTTTAATCTTCTTTCTTCTCTTGCTGGAAAGTAAACAGTTTAGAAGCAAATGCATGACCTTGAGGCTGTCTCATGCACTGAGCACTGTGTAAGAGGCACTAGGCGTTAGGAACAGCGACAAAGTCGCTGAGTTGACACTACCTCACTCTCTGCTGCTAAAGCTACTGATAGCAAATGCTACGGGCGATGCCTGAGCGTGAACGCGCATGAAGCAGCCTGCTCGACCCGAGCAGCTCTCTTTTTCTTTGATTTTACAGAAAAACAGGCAATCACAGTAAAAATGCCAGGGCTCATTCTACAGGACCAGGGCATTGCAGGAGAATGTATAAAGAAGAAATTTATTATTTCTATACATGTTTTGGCTGTCAAACTTCCTTATAGCCCCTTTAACAGTTATATTTTATTGGATCCATGTTTTGTCTTTTAAAGTAATTATTGGACTTTTATTGCATCAAAAACAAGAAAAAATCGGATTTTCATTCCCTTCACACTGTCATTTCATCGGTTTCTTTTTGTTTAATTTAATTTCATTTATTTATTAGATCCCCATTAGCTGCTGCTTCGTACAACAACTATTCTTCCTGGGGTCCGACACCAGAATACAGCAACCAATATTCAGGTCTAAACGGTGAACTCGACTAATCTGCTTTATATTTATAAACGTTTGTTGAGCCCTCTGAGTCGCATTAAACCAAAATTTTCTGGTTTTAATAAAAACAATTAAGACGGTAACAAAAGTATTATATTGAGGTGAGGTGTAGAAAACGTTCAGTAAGACCACAAGACGTCAGGTTCTGTGGCGTCAGACTCACTAACGGAGCCACAAGACTTTTTCAACTTTACATGCAGATTGTAGAACGTGGAGGTAAATCAAACCATCAAAATCAGATTCCCATCTGAGCATCATAGCATCTCCTTTGACTTGGACACAACACTAAATGCATCTTGTTATTTCTGAGCTGATGGTGATGAATTGTTAATAGGACGGTTTGGAGCATGTGTGGTATTACAGACCGGTGCACCAGGAGCACATCCTCCTGCTGAAGCGAGAGCTTGCAGGATCTTGAGCCCCCTGTTCTCTCCTCTTGGAGAAATGTTCCCTGATTTCAAAACTTTGGCTGAATTGGTGCTTGTTTGCATTTCCAGTCTCCAGTGGTGCAGCAGAGTGCAGATTCAGCCTCCACAATGACGGCACGATGTAGAATTGCTGCCTTTTTGGACTGAATATTTAGTAAAATCAATTAAAATAATTTTTTGAATATGTCTATCATCCATTTTTAAAATTAAAGCGTAAAGTACATTGTGACAGAATTTTTTTTATCCTGCTAATCAGAATGATGGAAAACTAAAGTCCGTGTGTGTGTGTGTGTGTGTGTGTGTGTGTGTGTGTGTGTGTGTGTGTGTTTTTGTTTGTTTGTTTGTTTGTTTGTTTGTTTGAAAGCCATGAACAGGCATACAGCTGCAATCTCCTCATGAATTCTGTGTTGTGAGTTCATGCCGTTCCCGTGAGGTTTTGTCCCAAAGGCGGCACCATGCGTGTCTCACGCCATGTCAGGAGATGACCTGCGTTTCTGCGCAAACAGAAAACCCTTTGCTGATTGTTGTCTGTGTAAAAGAGCCTTCCACAAAACACAATGGATTTTAGAAAATGATGGTGCTGCAGTGATAATGAGAAGACTGCGTGGAAATAACTGTGGTTTTCGCACAATAAAGGTCATTGGCAGAATGTGCAACAATATAATTGCTGCTGCGTCTCCGTGTTGCTTTTGTCTGAATTCCGTTGGGTAGTGTATGTAGAGTTATTCACACTCCTCTGGAGGCGGTTGGGTGCTTCAGAGCTGGATTGACAGTTCAGACGCTGGTTTGCTCCTGTGCTCATTCAGCCAGCTCTGATTCAAACTCGGCCTTTGTTAGAAAGCAAATACAATATTATCAACAAGCAATTTTGAGATTCAGAAACCATAATTTCATTGCAGGTCACTGTAACCAACACATGTTTTTGTTTGTGTGTTTTAGAGATTTCCTTCCGCGTGTGGCAGTGTGGTGGCAGTCTGGAGATCATCCCCTGCAGCAGAGTCGGCCACGTTTTCAGAAAACAACACCCGTACACCTTCCCCGGTGGTAGTGGCACCGTGTTCGCCAGGTGACTCACAAACTAACCCCCCAGAAAAGATCTGAAATCATGTTCATTATCAAATGACTCAAGCTCCTCTTTCTCCATGATGCATCTCATGAGGGTTTCTCATTTATTGCTTTATTTGATTGAACCATACACTCACTGGCCACTTTATTAAGTATACCTTGCTAGTATCTGGTTTGACTCTTTTACCCTCAGAACTGCCTTAATTCTTCACATCATAGGTCCAGTAAGGTGCTGGAGAAGTTCTGGTCCATACTGGCATGATAACGTCCAATCAATCACACATGCTGCTGTGTGATTGGATGATTAAGTGGATAATGAACATATATTTTAACTCTTTTTCCTTTGTTAGATAGCTCAGATATGTAACTAAAAAATATAACGGGGCATAAATTGTGATCTTTCTGCTCGGTGAAAGGACGTCTTCTGTAAATGATGATCAGTTTAATCTTTATGACTCCTGGAGAGTTTAGATTCATGCCTGTTCTTTTGTGAGGAGTCACGTTGGGTTAATAAGTAACCAGACCATGTGGGTCAGGACACATGACTCAGGTCAGACCACTCTGATCAGATGGGAATCTCTCCACAACCTCAAGTGTATTCCCACCTGTCCCTGGACACACACAAGCAGCAGTCAGGCCTTGTTCTCCTGCCTAAACTGTTAAAAACCACAAAAAAGCATCTATTATATACAACCCCCCAAAGCCAATGCAGAAGTGAAATAAATTGCAGTTCCACCCTCATCCGCTGGGGGCTGGTGTCAGAAGCGAGCAAATCCTCATTGACTCCCATGTTAAAAATACCAATTTCACAGCTGAAATAAACATGTTTACAGCCTGGTACCAAAACATGTTTTTGGTTTAATTGATCTAGTTTACACTCATGACTAGCCTGGCAAGCCAGACTAAATAAATGTATTATTTACTCTGGCCATGCTCCATTGACGGCTCTCGGTTGTGAGGCGGGTTCTACCGTTGTCTTTCAAATGATCTCCGCATTCCACTGGACAATGAATGTGACATACTCTTGTTTCACTCTGTTGCATCATCCCACCCACCAGGCGTATAGAGTGCCCTGATTGGCCCACAAAGCAGATAAAGCTCTGTGATTTGTTCTCTAAGCAGATAGAGCACTATGATTGGCCCACCATTATGGACCAATCACAGCTCTTTATGTGTTTGAAACCCCTCTAGAGAGTTGTGATTGGCCAGCCAGAGTCCTGGTAGGAGCTGCTGAGGTTCCAATGGAGCATGCCTAGACCAAACTTTGCAAAGCAAGAATTTGGTCTAGTTCACTAGGCTAACTCATGACAACTCTGAGGGGGTGAATTTTTTGTCACTCTTCTGTTTAAGTGTATTAAAAGCCTAAAATTCTGACTAATTAATGAGCATCAGACCCACGTGACCAAAGAGCTAGCTCCGTGGAAAGGCCTCAGTAGCCTGAGTCTGAGCCTCGGTCTCGCCTGAAAACTGTTCCGCGATTTTTTAGTCTCTGAGCTTAGACCAGTAGTTGTAGCGTTTGTGTATTCTTTTCTGGATATTATTTGTGCAATTGTTGGACAAAATGACTTGCTGTGGTATTAATTGCACTAATAGAGCGTCCAAGGGGTCTCCACTTCATTTTTTTCGGTAAGTAAAATTATATTTATGTATTTTAGGTCACTGCCGCTTTTGCACTAGCTGAGCTTATCAAAGTAGCTAGCTAACTACCATTTTAACATGTACTGTTTAACCATGAAATTTAAATGTAATACGGTAAAATAATTAATAGGGTATATGTCGATGGGTGTAAAACCCAGTGCATTTAACATAAAAATTGGTTGTTGGTTGGAGCTCTCGGAGGGAGACTTCTGTGTTCCATTCTTCCACCCGGTTCTCCCCAGTGGTTAGCCCGGCGCATCTCTGACCGCTGCGGCGCCTGTCTGCTGCATGGGCTGACCTCTTGTGGAGCTCTCGGACTCGGAGAGAGACCTGACCGCAGAAATACTGCAGCTCGGTGAGTTGGTAGATAGTGCTTGATGTTAGTCTCCAGAAGTCTGTATGCCATCAGATAAACTCCCTAGTTTTTTATATTTTTTGCATATTTGTAAAATAGTGGTGGTGGGGAGTGACTAAATAACTCGTTTGTCCACAAAGAGCCGCGACCGGGTGCCCTGTTCTCATGGGAACTAGTGCATTTTAATAAAATGGAAATTAGTTAATAAAATAGATTATTAAAAGGTTCATATCCTATCCAAGAAGGCGACAGACTCAAGTGTTTATTTTTAGATTTTTTTTTATAAAGTATGCATTTTGTATGACTCTTAATCCTAATTTTAGACCTTTTACTACAGGCCATGATAAGCTATTAAGTATTTTAAACCCATATGCTTAAGTAGTTCTTTGTATGAAGTTTTCCTCTAGGTAATCCAGAGAGGCTTGACCCTTGGGTAAGCAACCAAAGAAGAGAGTGCTGGACTCCCACTTCACACTCCCACTTGTGCAGTGAACACTTTGAGAGTCATCACTTCACCACGGACTCCAGGGTACAAACATATTACTTCATATTTTGGTTAAGATTGAAAAAATTGAAGCATTAGCTGTATAAAATACAGATGTTACATTGCTGTGTAACAAGAAAAAAATTTCCCCCTCCTTTGAACTGTCTGTGACTGGGGCTGTTTAGATGGGGAAACAATCAGTATTAATTTCCATCTAACTCTATGGATATTTATTCTGATAAACAAATTAATGTTTTTGTCTGTCTTTAATGTGTAACTTTATGTATTGGGATGAATGAAAAATATTCATTTTAAACTAAAACATTAGGCAGCTAAGGAGAAATTAACAAAATAATAAACATTCTACTGGTGTCAAATAAATCAAACAAATTAAAATATATATTTTCAAAGACTGGATTCTGGATAAAATCTAACTACATCTGCTTTATAAATAACAAACACTCTCCACATGGCTTTTACACACACACACACACACACACACACACACGCACACGCACACACACACACACACAGTGCTCTGGTGTACCAGTGGGTTTTTGAGATACAGTAATTGACCTTGTCTGACGTGTGTGTATATGTGAATTTATTTATTTATTTTTTTTTAATTTTAGGGCAGACTTTGCCTGAAGGACACAGCTGTACCTACAATATTCTCTTCCTTTAAGGTCAAAAAACATCTTCCAAGAAGGAAAGTACAGGTAAGTAGGAATGACAAGGTAAGTGACAACCCCATTGGTTTTGTAAATAGTTTTGAGAAGGTTGCATATGTAGATGCAGGTGTAGACAGTGCCATAAAAGTTTCTGTTGATCTGAGCAATATAATGATGTGTGAAGACTCACCTCAAGAGGTCTTTGTTACTCAAAATGTAACACATGATGACATTCCTCTGCAAGCAGTTGAGTGTGATAATGCTCATTTTGGTCACAGTGTTCAACACCAGAATGACTCGGACTCTGGTCAGTTTAACGCTGTGCCATTACAGCCAAATAGCATCCTGAGTGACCATTGCTATCAAATCACAGTCTCCCAAAACGCTTAAAAGGAGAGTTTTGACAGCAAATGAAAAGGTACGTGTAGTTCAGAAAAAGCTTAGATTGCAATCCCAGAAGACAAGGAGACTGAAGGCAAGAATTTCTTCTTTGAAAAGTGTCACCAGAATTCTTCAGAAGAAACTTCTAATATCAACTGAATGTGCCTCTCTTCTTGAGGGTTTGGATGGTGTTCCAAAGGAGTTGTTTCAGAACATAAATCAGAATAAAAGATCATCTTTTTCTGAAAACTTGAAGCAATTTGCAACTACACTGCATTTTTACTCTCCTAAGGCTTATGACTATGCTGGAGAACACTTTCACTTGGCTTTGCCTCATCCGCAGACCATTCTCGGCTGGTGCAGTAGTGTCTCTGCAGATCCTGGTTTCACTCTTTCTTCATTTACAGCTTTAAAAAGTCATGTTGTTGAGAAGAAGGAAGGAAAAGAAACTGTTAGCTCTTTGATGTTAGATGAAATGTATATTCATAAGCAAACTGAGTTTGATGGGAACCAGATTCATGGCTATGTTGACATCAGAGCTGGTGAGATTGAAAATGTTGTTGCAACACAAGCATTGGTTATCATGGACTACGTTTACATGCAGCCAATATCCGGGTTATGATCGGGTTAAGGTCGGTATTCGGGTTTCTGAGTTGATCAGAATAACCCGCTTACAAGCATAAATAGAAAGAGTTACCCCTAACTTGCATAACCCGATTTAAATGCAGACGTTGCGGTAGCGTCAGGACGTGTGGACTACGTCCAGACGCAAAATGCGTCATTTCTGGTTCTTCTTGTTCCGGTATCCGTGAAAACAACAACATGTTTCCCAGTTCGGAAGAGATAGCGACCGCGTTTGTTTGCCCTTTAGTTTCTTCGTCACTCCAAAAGTGTGGTGCTGTGCCGCGACTCGCCATGTTGCTCCCAACTTGTTGTTTACTTCTGGTGTTCTGGCGCATACAAAACGTCTCTCTACTCAAAAGACCAAGATTCCTTGTGAACAGAGCATGCGCAGAACACACACTTTGATGGGGATATCCCGATATGCGTTTACTTGACCAAACATTTGGGTTAGAAAAGGGTTACCTCAGGTGTAGTAACCGGGTTTTTAAAAACCCGGTTATGAGCATATCCGGGTTTTTGGCGGTGTTTACATAGCCGTGCGGAACCGGGTTATTAAAAGGGTTACTGGCTGCATGTAAACGCACTGATGGTTGTTGCCATTGAGTCTTAGAAGCTCCCGATTGCCTACTTTCTTATCAACAGCATGAATGGGAAAGAAAGAGCTAGCCTCATTCAAGAAAGTCTGTGTAGGCTTCATGACATCTGTAATGTTGAATAAATAGTATATTGGGTTAAGTAAATTGCTTCAAGAGCTATTTATATTATTAACACTACTTTTAGTTTAGTTTAGTTTATTTCAAACAAAGAAAACATACATAATTTTTCAAAAAGTACCACAAACAGAAAAAATACATATCATCCCTTCTGTGTTTGAAAAGGAGTAGGCTGAAGAGGAAACTTATATATCCCTACCCCTTTATACAAGTAATTTTTACTTGTTTACTTAAATCTAACACAAAACCTACATTAAAACAAACATAGTGGTACATGTCACCAAAAAACCACCAAATTATATGGGAAAAAAACAAAAAAAGAAAAAAAAACATCTTTTTACAATTTGAGTACTTGAGACCAATAAGCTGTAATACTCTATTTAAATATAGAATATCACCTTGCCTGGTCTTTATTTGTTTTAGTAAGAAGATTCTAGGATTCTTTTATTCAGTAAGGGATCGTGCACACTTCGTGTGACTCAAGAAACAGTCAGGTTTATAAAAATTTAAGAATTTATTTTACAAACAATTGAGACTTGACAAAATGTTAAACTATTATTTACTGTGAGTGGATGCGAACTAAAGGATGGTGTCTGGAACTTATGTGTGAATATAATGTAATGGAGTCAGAATCTCCGTTTCTCAGAGAGCTGAGTTCTGGACATAAAAGAATTTGGTTTGCAAATAAGCTATAAATTTGTTATTATCAAAACCACATACAGACGCTGTCTCGCTGTGTTGTACCTCACCCGTTCTGGAGACCCCCATTTGGATTGGAGATGTCAAGGAGCCGACGACCCCACTGCACTTGGTTCGTAGAGAAACCTCGATGCGACCAAATCAGCCCTGAGATGTCTCCGGGTCACAACGATAGATGAAACCAAGCGTCTTAAAAATAACTCTGAAGGAGTTTGCGTTAGCTTTGTTCTGCAGGTACTATCTTGTTGTTCTCAGCTTCGCAGGTGTGAAAAAGGTTAAAGGTTTTGACAACGTGTCGAAATCTTTGCGGGTTCAAGAGGGTTTTTGCTGGTCTGAAGCTTTTCTCTAGAACCCTCGAACTGTTGAACTGTTCGAACTGAGGGAACAAACCAGAGGGACTAGTTTTAATGGATTGATATTATGATTTGGCCAGCCAATCAGGGGCTGGCAAGTTTGAGAGATCTTACCAAGCATCTCAGAGACACACCCTCTTTGATCTGGAGACTATGAATCTGGGCAAAAGGTTAACTGTGTGTCAAGCGTTAACTTAACTTTACTCTGTCTTTGTATGAGTGTGAATGGTGGTGACCTCATCTAATTAACATGCTAAGCATATATCATTAAGCACAGATCAATGAACATTTCATTGTTTATAATTATAAAATCTTCTTTCTTCAGGGAATAAAGGAGTTAATTTAAGAGTTTCTCTGTGAAGGACCTTGATGGGAGAGATTGTTATTGTTTATCTTTATTATCTCTCAGAGCCGCAGTCCAGTTTGTGTGAGGAAGGCAGGCTCTGATTAAAGGGACTACGTGCAGACTTTCAGTCTCCTGTGAGGGGAAAATATTGTAGGTTGTGTCATAGCCAGGGGTAAGTTGACCTGGCTGTGGGTCTGACCTGTGGGATCTCAAAATCAGGCCATTTCGTGACGTTACACATCAGAGTTAGGGTTGTATCCTTGACATGTGATGGCCCCTCCCAAAACATGGCCATGATCAGGGAGCTTGGTGCCAATCTGGACATAATGGACATGAGATCATATTTTGTCCATCCAGCAGATCACACACAGAAAATCCATGTTCTCTTGGATCCATGTCACATGCTCAAGCTTCTTCACAATGTTTTTTCAACTGTTAAAGTTATTGTTAGGGAAGATGGCCAGCTAATACGTTGGCAGTACATTGAGGAGTTGCACAAGCTTCAGGAGAGGGAAGGCTTGCGTCTTGGCAACAAACTCAAAATGGCTCACATTCAGTGGCAAAATCAAAAAATAAAGGTTCACCTTGTGGCCCAAATCTTTAGCAGCAGCAGCAGCGTTTGACCTTGAACCTTTCACTAATATCTTTAAAGCAAAGTCAGCACAAACACAAACTTTAGCAGCACAAACCAGCACAAACATAGCACAAATGTTTGACTCCAATTTTGTTAGATTTGAAGAAGGGGGGGCGGGCAACTTCACTTAGGTCCTTCAGACTCCTGTTTTCCAAACTCAGCTGGAAATCTCCACTCTTCTCTACTGCTACTTGATTCTGGCCACTCTCACTCAGGACGTTCAACCGGAAGCTCTCAACTGTCCAGCTTTGGCTAAATGGCAACATTTTTTCGGTCTGGCTAAAAGTCCGTTTAGTCTGTCTCATAATCATGACAGTTATGTCATATTGAACAGCAGTTGCATTTGATTCTAATTTTAATTATTCTGTTTCAGGTGGAATTGCTGTGTGATTCCTGTGTCCTGTGGCTCATGACCTGTGTCTGGATGTGGCCTTGCTTAGTTATCTGTAGCAAGGTGCTCGGCCGTCTGGGAGGTGGTCTGAGTTGGTTCTGTGCTCTGTGGTGGCTGCTGGCTTCCTGGTGCTTGGGGCGGTTCCAGAGTGCACCTGATCCTTGGAGGTCTCACAATTCGCATCCCTGCACACGCACGAACACATGCTTGTTGATGTTTGTTGTTCATGGTTTACATGTTTATAGTTGTTCATCCCACGTTTTCTTGACGATTCTTAGAAATGTTTCTTTACAGGTGCAGCAGCTGGTTGCTGTTTTTTATGTTGGTTTCCTAGTTGTTTTTATTTTACATAACCCAAACCAATATTACAATAACATACATTTTTATTCAAGGGGAACCTCGTACACAAAAGGCTCCTCTTGGTAGAGCAAATCTGTTCAGCGCATTCTGACAGACAGACCACCATTCGTCTGTCATGTTGCTGTATAGGACATTTTTAGAGTTTTTCTTTTAAAGATAAATAGTATTACATTTAAAGAGCAATACTTTCACATTATCATTTTCCCACACTTTCTGTATACCTGTATTTTGTTGTTTTTCAATAAAGAATGACAAATTATTTAAGTTTATGGGGTTTTTTGCACACAAATATCTATCTGTAAAAAATATCTACAAATATCTACAAAGCTAATATTTACATAACAAGTATGATTGGGTTTTGCAATATGGCAGCCTCTAAGGTTTATTTTAGTAAGATTTTTAAACCAAGTAAAGTTAGTAAAGATCACATTTCTATTGGCTGCTAAGAAACTGTTGGACTTAAAATAGGCCTGTTGTAGAACAACTTAGCATAAATGATTCTTCCCTCCTTTTTTTTTTGTCTTAAACAATGAAATTCCAGTAAATGAGCAAAAACATTTATTTTTTTACATCACATTTTATAAAATAACAGGACACAAAGTGTCTGTACATTTAAAAAAAACTTAAAATAATAAAAGGGGCCCAGAGAGTTGCAGAGTGAGTGGAACATTGGGTTGTGAAGGAAGAACAGAGTGGTCAACAGTGTTATGGCTATAGATAAATTACATCAACATCAAATTAGCTGTAACAGTCAGGGATATGTTTATCCTGTTTGCCTGAAAATAAATCTGTCCTAAAGGCAAAATTCTAAAGCAGCGAGACTCCCACCTGGAAGTCTTTCACCGCTTTTGGAGCTGGCCATTAAGACAATCGGCAATATTAGTTAAAAAAATATAATTTCCTCTATTTGTGAAATGAACTTTCCCTGGACTGTCATGTCTGATGTGCGGATGCACAACAATGGCACCATTTAAGCTAGAAATAAATGTAGCCATAACACTTTTGACAAACCTCCTGGCTTCTCAATTTTAGCAGGTTTTACACCTGCCCTCCATCTACACCTTTGGGTGATGGATGATATGATGATCATCATATGAGGGTGTAGAAGGTGAAGCTGGTGCAGGTCCTCCTTCATCATGTTGACCAGCTTCACACTGCTGGCCACCCCCATGTCATTGCCGCCACAGTGGATGAGAAGGGCATCAGGAGCTGCTCTTCCTCGCAGGGAGTGGAAAAAAAAGGGGAGAAGGTCTTTCCACCTCAGTCCGCCCCAACCGAACCAGAAGACACAGACGTCAGGGAGGCCAAGGTTGTCTCCGAAGGTCTCTGCAGCTCTCTGGGCACCACGCCTCACGTAGCTGTCTCCAATGATCCAAATGGCTATGGAGAAAAAATAACAGGTTTGGCCTAGCTGTTTAAAGTACAAAACCATACATGAAGTGGTCGAGGCAGGTATTTGGTACTTACACTTGCTGCTTTGTGTAGCCGACGTTGAAGACACACAGGCTGCCATGGTGACCTTTTAACAGACCTAAGAAAAAATGTAATAAAATAATGAAACTTAAAAACTCCCAGACCTCATTTCATGATTGCTAATCAGCTATGGATGATTTATTCTTTGGATCATAGTAAGTTACACTAATTCTAATATATTTTTATTTATATTATACATACATACTTTTTAATTATTGTTTTCACATGACTGTTATCGGGCTCTCTTGTTCTGGTTCTCATGATAATTCAGTTTCTTCCAGTAAGTTATCTTGTGCTTACTTCATCTGTATGTCTCTTTACTTTTGGTGAATTGTACTGAGTCCAGAATAAAGGCTACTTGGCTTTACAAGATACAAACAAGTATTAAGTTTTAGAAATATATAAAATGTATTTAGCCTGCTAATTTATCTCAAATACTAGTAACTACCGTATTTTCCGGACTATTAGTCGCAATTTTTTTCATAGTCTGGCCGGTCCTGTGACTTACCCCTTCTTTCCACCGGAGCCGTCAGCAACACGTCTTGTTCGCGTAAGCTGCTGCTTGGCCCTTCCCACGAGATGCGAAGCAGCAGGGGAGCAGCTGTCACCGACAGAGCACGAAGTCACACGAATGACTTCATCAGTAAACATAACAACAAGCAGGAGAAAACTACAACATGGCTCCAAAAGGTTTGTGTTTTATGTTCTGTCCGTTTTATAATCGCTAATACGGACCTGAAAAACAAAGGAGGCCGCTACCTAGGTGATAAACTTCTCACGGGGCCGCACAGTTAGTAACTTTTTTAAAAGTAAAGCAACCGGAAGGCAGTACGTTCTTTATTCTGAAAATCTCGGGAAGCTTCCCTCCGTTTCCGCGTCCGATTTCCTGTCGTTCCTTCCCAAAAAATGTCAAACTTGACCCGTTTCAGAGGCATAGCGCGTAGAAAATAGAACCGGCGTGTAAAGACCGCAACATGCTGCTCCTGAGACGTGGCCGACTCACGCTGCTGACGGCTCCGGTGGAAAAGGTTCTGTTGACCATAGCGGTTTCTATCAGCAGCTATGACATGCTGCTGCAGTAACGTGCTGCTGACGGCTCCGGTTGAAAGAAGGGGTTACACTCCGGGGGGACTTGTATACCAAATTATGTAGGCTATACCGCGCTGCTGTGGGCCGGCTACGGACCAGGAATGAGCTCCCCTGCCCCTCTAGTAATAAAAAAACACAGCCATCACCTGCTGGAGCCTGTTGCGCACTGGATCCGGCCCAGGTTTCAGCTCCTCTGCCCCGTCATCACCTGCTGCAGCGTGTGGTGCTCCGCTGCGGCCGGCTCCGACCCAGGAATGAGCTCCCCTGTCCCACTGGGAGGGTTTCAAACACCGCCATCCTCTGCTGGAGACCGTGGTGCACTGCTGCGCAGCGTTTATTTTGTTATAGTTACCGGTACTTGTCTTGCAATGTGAAACGCTTGGTCTCAGATTTTGTAAGAAAAATTTAAAAAATTCCCCCCAAAATGCGACTTATAGTCCAGTGCAACTTATGTTTTTTTTCTTCTTCATCATACATTTTATGGCTGGTGCGACTTATACTCCAGAGTGACTTATAGTCTGGAAAATACGGTACGTTAAAAATATTGAAAACTTGCTCAAAGCAAAATATATTTTCATTAAGGAAATAACTTATAAACTTACCGATTTAATACTTTATTCACAGAAAGATAGTTTTCATGAAAAAGTGCCGCAAACCTCCACACAAACTCCGTGTGAGCTTCAGGTCGCTGGTTTTCCACAGTTAGCTCCGGTTGTAGCTAGGTAGCTACCTTCATTAGCTTAGCTCTCACCTCCGCGTTAGCTTTGGGTTAGCTTCAGGTTATCTTGTAGCTACATCGCTTCAGTTCGACAGGGTGTCGTCATTTGATCCCAGCCTTACAGCCCCACCCTCAGCTCCACCTCTCTTCCCTTTTGTGGAATTGTCTGGGCTTGACGGAACCTGTGAGACGGTCAAAATGGCGGTGGTGGCCACCTCCCATTTTTCCTCAAACGTGTTATTGGAGCTTATGGAAACCCATAGTCTTATATTTATTTATATATATATATATATATAGATATAGATATAGATATATATATATAGATAGATAGATGTGTCGATGATTATGTACAGTAAAGTGTATTCAGAACAGGAAATGAGAAGAAGCCAGTGAAACTAAGCCTGAATCAGGTGCAGCTATGCAGAGATGCATCGTCTGCTTTTATGTGGCCCCAGGTCTCCGTCTCACCCTTCAGTTGGAATAAAGTCCCTGACGGCGTTCCTGCTGGTGACTCTGGGGAGCTGCAGGACGCCAACTGTTTTTTGTTTGCCTGGATGACTTTATAATTGTTCTTGTGGGAGCAGCTTTGCCGGCACAGCCAAGTTACAAATGGGCTCTTTGACACTGAGCCAAGTTGCGCTGAATGTGAAGAGAAGCGGTTAAATAAAGTTCAACAGCCATGATCCAAGTGGATTAAAATCACTGTTTCTGCAGCGTGCACAGAGGTTGCACTCTGCTGATGGTTTTTAGAGTCTCTGGGGCCAGATCCAGTGTGTTCGAGGTTTAAATGTTATTTCATCCAGCATGAGTGTTTGGAGATGTTTAAAGTCCCAGAAGCCCAAAAAAATTTAATTGAACACCAGTTTATAGTGGACTCATGTATCTTCTGTCTTGATTTGTTGGATTTTATCAGTCTGTATTCAGAGGAACCAACAGCATTAGGATTTTAATCTCTCGAGCAGAAAAGCTGATCTGACTGGTTTTTACAGTGAAATCAGGAGAAAATTATTGATAAAAGTAAAAAATTAGTTTATTGATGTCTACAGTGAGTCAATAACAAACAGCTGTTTGTCATGGTTTGGCTTTGTCTTCATCCTGTCTCCTTTAGTTTAGAGATGGCAGGTCACATCTGGACACATCTGTCACCCAACACTCCTCCTGTTTGTCACTTACTTCTTCTCTTCATCCTTCCTGTTCTTCACCAACTCTTGTTCTTATTCTCAACCTTTGGACTTCAACGCATGATTCTTCACCTAACCGTGTCCTCCTCCTCTGTCCTCTCAGGAACACAAGAAGAGCTGCAGAGGTGTGGATGGACGAGTTTAAGAACTTCTACTATGCTGCTGTCCCCTCAGCGAGAAATGTCCCCTACGGAAAGTAAGAACAGTGCTACTCAGTATTTCAGCTGTCACTTTCATTGTTTTCAGCTTGTAATTGGGCTCAAGAATGGAGTGTCTTGAAATATTTGTGAATGTTCTTGTGTAAATGACAGAGCCTTCTTCTAGCTTTGCTTTGAAAAAGTTCCCCAAACAAATATTTCCTCTGAATGGTCTCAGCGTTGTCATTCACATCTGGATGCCTTGTGGATACCCACTATCCCATGTAGATCCAGTCTGAATCCCCTCTGGAGCCACTCTAGTTCCCATCTGGATCTCATTCCAGCCACTTCTCAGTTCATTTGCTGCCAGTCAGAAGTGTGTGACTTTTCGGAGTTGTTGGTGACAGAGTTGAAAATGAAATGAGCAGACATATTTAAGACAATTAGTCTGACACAGTTTCATGACATTTAAAATCCTTTACAAACATGACTTGGAAATGTTCCTGCAAAAAGAAATTTGAGCTGAATAT
>NC_091749.1:34892329-34969829 GCF_043380555.1 Nothobranchius furzeri
GAGGCTCCACCGGGAGCTCAAGGTGGATGCTTCAGGTTTGTGGGGTGTGGAAGGGATGGGGGAGGACATTTTTTTTTTTCCACCGGTTTACAGAACAGGTAAAGAAAATGGAGGAAAAACGGAAAGAAGGACTCGGGTATTTACTCTTACAGCTGATTGGGTGTTTAGAGGAACTGGTTGGTGGAGTTGCCCTGGAACATCTGAGTGTCTTCCGCACTGGCTGCTGCAGCGCCCTAACAAACAGGATTAAACAAACTCATTCGTCTTTTTTTCCTTTACTTTTGTAAAAAAAAAAAAAAAAGGAAGAAAAAAAACAACAAAAAAGTGGACCAAAATTTAAAAAGTGTGGTTTAAATTTCAGGACGACCGGAAGAACGATTAAACCAGTTTTTTTCTCTGACTGCTCCCTGTGGAGCTTCAATTATTTCATCTTCCATCTTCATGATTTATTTTCAAATATCTAAAAATCCAAACTAGATTTCTGCTGCAGCTTCTTCTTAGGTGTTCAGATGAGTTTTCCTGCTTACACAAAAAATAAGGAAACTAAGCACTACTAATGCTGCCCTGTAATGATCTCATTTATTTATTAAAAACGCATCAGGTGTGTGTAAAAACCTGCTTGTTCCAGTTTCAGAGGCGTGGATGGAGCTCCCTCTCCAGTTGTTTTGCTCTGAGGTTTAAAACTGCAGTGAACTGTTTTTTTACTAAGTGTCTTCTCCGTTTCTGCTGGAGAAAAGCAGAGTTTTATTTTTTTAATTACAGAGAGCAACAGGCATCACTTCAAGCTACCAGATAGTGTTACAGCCACCAGTTTTAGTTATTTTACCCATCTGCCAGGTAACCCGATGCCTTTTTGTGCATTTCAGCTTTTCCTGGGCTTCCTTGCATAAGGTTTGCTGCTGTGAGTCTCCATGCTTAAGTTCTTATTGTAAGAGAAGTTTGTGGAGGTTGGAAGAGATCTGAACGTGTTCTAACTTGGCTCAGTTTGGGTTTTTTTTTCTCATTAACAGAAAAACTGTTTTGTTTACAGCTTTTTACTGACCACCAATGACATCCAGTGTTGTCTGATTTTATTCTACTCCATCTCTTTGGTTTTGATGTTTTCTGCCTGACGCTTGCCTTGTTTAACCCGTACTGTTCTCGACAAAAATAGAGCTGGTTAATAATCCCGACTCATCTGGATGACGTGTAAAGATGTTGCCTTCATGATTAGTAGGATTTTTTAAATTGTAGTGGAAAATGCAAACATTCTACCAGATTTAAATCACACAGACAGTTTTTATTAAGTTGCAGAAATAGAGCATTTTAAACTTTTATTTAATCCGGTAAAGACTTTTACAGAAGTTGCAATGATGGTTCTGACTAGACCAGATGATTCATAAAACAGATGTGAAGTCTGTCGTTTTCTGCAACGATCAAAATCCAGATTTATTGTTAACGTGGGAAGGTTTATTTTTTTAGTTCGTGAAGTGGAAATTTGTTGAGTTGTGAATAGGAACTTTACATTTTAAAAATAGCTTCTTTATTATTATTTTGGTTTTGTAGGCGTTAACTCCCTCTGTCGCCATGAGCTGCAGTCGCTTCAAAGAAAATAAAAAGGACTTTTTGTGCATCTGAGATTGAAAGTTTTAGTTTTTACTCCCATTCCTTTTCTTTGAGATGACTGGAAACTAACTGCACACAAACCTGAGTGATCGCCAGCATCAGTGCACATCTTATATGAAGTCTTTGCTTTCCAAACTGGTCTCATACTTCTGGACATGTTATTTGGGTTGTGTTGTACGAGGGGAGACGACAGAATTATGAAGGTCCTGGTTTTTGATTGGATGATTAAATGTTTACATCTTTAGCACAACGTGCCAAAGTTACTTCCTGTGTTCTGTATGAGGAGTAATAAAAGGGTGGGGTGGAAGCTAAGAATAGCTGGATGATTTGTTCAGGATGTTTTTGTATTTTCTTGCTTTTCGATCCGTCGTCGGTGTTCCGCTTTCATGCTGGGCGTTGTTACACTTATGGAAGAAAACTGATTGTCACTTATAGGAGGAATGTTAGAAAAATTTATTTCATCACTAAAAGTAACCTTGAACACAGTCATTGTTGATTCTACATGTTTGTGTCTTATTTAGGATAAATCTGCAATTTATTTGATACAATTCAACTAAAATCAGAGTGAACTTTGTGTTCTTTCAGCTTTTCCTTTAAACAGGGATCAAGTGGTGATTTGTTGTAAAACTGGGACCACTTTAACTCAGACACTCCCTGAGAAGAAGAACCCCCTAAGCCCTGATCAGACATCCAGCTCAGGACTGCGTAAGCTTCTCCATCTTTTGTTTTGTTCAACGATGAACGTCGCGTGCGAGTCAGAAATCACAACAAAAAAAAAAAGACGGATCAACGATTTAAATATTCATTTGTAGGAAGAGGCACGAACAAATGCCAGAATCTGTGAAGAATGTGGCTTTGAACTTTTGAAGTGGGGTTTAAGACTCTTGGGGAAGGGGTCATGTGTGTAAAAGTGTATATTTTTGTATATACTACATTAGTGTGTGTACAGTATGTACATATATACACAGTGTACTCCGCTGCAGTTCCTAGTTTTGTTGTCAGACTGTACAGCGCTTCTAACTGTTCCCTGTTTTATAGAATCTGCAGAAATTCCACTTTGAATGAGGAGAAATGATTAACTTAAATAAAAACATTTATATATAAACTAAATGGTGTTGAATTTTTTTTATTCTGGTGGTGATGTGAAGAGTCCATGCTGTAAGTTGGTAAACATGAATGTATCTGTAGGAAAGGATGGTAAAGACCTGTATTTGTAAAGCACCTTCTAAGGGTACAACCACCCAAGGCACTTTGCAACACATCATTTAACCATTCAAACCTTCACACATTCACACGCTGGTGATAATGAGCTACGATGTAGCCACAGCTGCCCTGGGGCTCACTGATGGAGACGAGACTGCCGAACACTGACTCCACCGTTCCCTCCGACCGCCATCAGGGAAGGCACTTCAGGTTAAATGTCTTGCCCAAGGACACATCAACAGAATTCTCTGGCAGGCCCCAGGATCAAACCTACAACCTTCCAATTACTGGACAACCCACTCTTCCTTCTGGGCTATGTAGTTTTCCTGCAAATGGTGCGCAATTTGGCAAATGTGCATGTGTTTTGCACGTAATATGAGACTTCAACGACTTAGAAGGAACATTAATTGGAAGTCTTACAATGGCAGGGCTAAAATTAAAAATGACGTGTTGCTTTCTGAGAACCTTGTGCAAGATTTAGGAGCACCTACTTGGCATTGACTTCAAATAAATAAAAAACAGAAATTTTTTAGATTAAGTCTTTATATACAAGTGCACATTTTTGCAAGTATCTAAATAATGAATATTACATAAATGCACATGTCATAAGATTTTATACAAAATTTGCAAACATTTTGGGCTTTTGGAGTAATTTACAATATAAATTGTGTCAAAAAAATGCGGAACTAATGTGCTCCATGCAGATTTTTATGTATTGAGATTTTAAACTGAGAGCCAGAAAGGGTTTGCCCAGCAACTTACTCCGATTTAATGAATGTTAATGGATACAAGTCACACTCATTACTTTAAATAGAGTAATTTACCCTGTTTTAGATGACTTGGAATTATTTATCTTTCCAGGAAGTGAATGTAAAAATTGCCAAGTAGATGCACAGAAATAGCTCTATTTTTCAGTTAATATAACTTTTACCTGTGGTTTATTCATAAATTATGCATAGATATTTGATCTGCAATGTATAATTTATTTTCATATGTATATTATTATTTATGCATGTTTTCTGATGGATGGCTGAACTTTTAGTCACAGCAAAAACCTAAATCAATCAATCAATCAATAGATTTAAAATGATTCAAAAACCCACAACATATCAGTAGAATTTAAAAAATATCAAAACAGGAAGATAACTGAAAATTAAACTGTAAAATATTACAGTTTATAAAAAAAGATCAAATAGATTTATTAAAATTTGGGTTGAAAATCTGTTTGGGTGTAGCATTTTGATTCTTTTTTAGATCATTTGTTTTTATTGCTACACCTTTCCTGCGCCATGAACTAACCAGGGTGTAGTGTCCTCGCCTCGCCGGCAGGGGGCAACAGCAGTGACAGCGGACACACACCGGACCGGGAAGGAAGACGGAGTTCAGACACAAGCTGATTATTAGCGCACTCATCAGCAGACGCGCGTTGTGTCTGAACCTTAAACTGAAACAAACGATGTCGAACGAGGGAATAGAAGGAACAGAGCGCTTCCTGAGCCCTGGGAGAGGTCAAGGCCTGCGGGCGGTGAGGCACTTTGCGGTCGGGGAGTTGGTGTTCTCCTGTCCTGCCTACACCTACGTGTTGACAGTGAATGAGAGGGGAGCGCACTGTGAGCACTGCTTCACCAGGTAACCTGCTCACTTTCCCCAAACTTTAAAAAAAATCTCAGATACCGAACTCTGATACTCTAAAGGCGACGGAGCCAAGTATGTGGCTAGTTTAGCGTCCACAAGCTAAGTTTTGCTGGTAAACCTGCTGGACAGTGTCAGTGGGAACTCACCTGACTGCTGCTGCAGCTTTTCTCTGCAGAGTTTGATCCGTCTCAGGTGGGCTTAAAGCCGTCATATAAATTATCTGAGCTTTACCAAGCAGGTAAAGCGTGAACATGGCTTTAAAGAAAAAAAAACATTGAGACTAATGCACTGAGAAATGAATCAGTAATTATACTAAAACCGTGCAGGGTGTGAAGTGGTTAGAAGGGCCCGTTTATGGATCATTGCCATGTGTAGACCATAGACATATAATAAGGTGTACATACACACTCATTGGAGCAGCAGAAGTCTAAATGTAGTCTTCTGCTTCTCTGTAATTCAAGACATCATATTACATTTTTCATTCATCTCAACAAATGTATTACCACCAACAGCCTTTCATACACCCACACGTGTCCTAACCAGGCTGCCATAGGAGCACTAAAAGGTTAGGACACTAAATTTAGATGTGTCCCATGAGAGGAGGCCAGAAGTGTGTGTGTGTGTGTGTGTGTGTGTGTGTGTGTGTGTGTGTGTGTGTGTGTGTGTGTACACACTTGTTTAACTATCCTACTTAGGACCAAAACTGGCATATTCACTGATTAGTGAAGACCAATGGGCCTTATAAGGACCGAAACACAGTCCTAATACGGTGGACCCCTTGTTTTAGGCTTAGGGGAGAGGTTTAACGGTAAGATGTGAATTGAGTTATTGTTCCAGTTAGATTTAGGAATACACTGGTTATGGTTAGAGTAAGGGTTTGGGTTAGGCATAAATGCAGTTACTAAAGTTAATTGAAGTCAATACAAGGTCATCTGTTATCTGGATAGAAAAATGAATGTGTGTGTGTGTGTGTGTGTGTGTGTGTGTGTGTGTGTGTGTGTGTGTGTGTGTGTGTGTGTGTGTGTGTGTGTGTGTGTGTGTGTGTGTGTGTGTGTGTGTGTGTGTGTGTGTGTGTGCGCGCGCGCGCGCGCAATGTAAATAAAATATTATTTATAGACTTATTTTTTCATAATTGTTAGGGATGAAACACTGGAGACCTCACTAACATCCTTAAGCATCTGAATTTAACAACTGTCTTGGGTTGTGGAAGAATAATAAGTCATTAAAACTTTGATTTAAACTATAAAAGAATGTTAGCGATGCATCATCGGGTTGTCCCCTGTGACGTTTTAATGATGTAAGTCTCTTGTTTCAGGAAAGAAGACCTGTTCAAGTGTGGTAAATGTAAGCAGGCCCACTACTGCAATGTTGACTGTCAGGTAAGTCTTTCCAGGTGTGTGTGTGTGTGTGTGTGTGTGTGTGTGTGTGTGTGTGTGTGTGTGTGTGTGTTTAAGTTTCTATATTTGAGGAACTGACAGCAAGTTTCACTTGTACTTAACACAATTAGGAAACTTTTCTAATGGGATTCCTGAGAATAGACATCTTTTACCTCATTAGCTGCTGTCTTATTTTTGCACAAACAATCATTTTCTTATTTTTATGCCGGTGCGATCTACCGGTGTTTCAGAATGGGCTGAATGGGGAAGTTCCCACCACTGTTGCTATGACGACTAGTCATGTCTAATTTTAGTGTTATGATGCAAAAAAAACTTTCTGCACTGCAGTTTTATTATTTTTGTTTTCAATGAATCAGCTGCTTCTAATGTTTTTATTCTTTAATTTTTAGGTATTTGTCCCGTTGAACATTTTTCTCAGTTAACAAAAAAATGTTTTCCTAAATTAAATCTTATTTTGATTTGTGTGTTTATTTGTGCAGAGAGGTGACTGGCCCATGCATAAACTGGAGTGTGTAGCCATGTGTTCCTATGGGGAGAACTGGTGCCCATCAGAAACTGTCCGACTGGTGGCCAGAATCATCACCAAGCAGGTAAAAGACCAACAGACTCTTGACGTTTATTCATTTGAATGAATTAAAAATATTTTACTCTAATAAAGTTGATGAAACATGTTAAATGATTATTTATAGATTATAATCTGAATTTCAATCTTGGATGCTTTCTTTAGAGAGTAACAACGGAGCGTACCCCTTCTGAAAGGCTGCTGCTGTTTAAGGAGTTTGAATCTCGTAAGTAGAACTGTGAGTGTGTGTGAATTAGATTTATTAATCTCTCAGGGGAGTTCCTGCTCATTTAGTTACATATTCGTTCACTTTTAGAGTGTGTGTGTGTGTGTACTTTTTTCTCTGGGATCACTCTGTGTCTCTGCAGTTTTAGGAGTGTTTCTATTAATATTCTGGACTGTAGCCTCCAGTCCTGATTCTGTCTCTTTCATCCAATTTGAGAATGTGGAGCGCTGGGACTTAAATCCCAAGCTTCTGGGTGCAGTAATTCTACATTCTCTCCCCGCTAACAACTGTTGCCCTTGAGCATTCAGACCACTGATTCAGACACAGTCTGGTGCTTATTTATTAAGCTAAAAATCATAAAAGATACATCTGTTTAGCTTGTATTTTTTCTTTTAGATGGACCTTTTATGGTTTTATCTACTGTCCTATGTTACGGATAAAACAACTAGTGAGACATTTTAGTTCTGGAACCTTTTACACAATTTTTTATTTATCCTTTTATTGAGCTTTGTGAATGACCTTTGTCACTGTGCATTTAAACAATCTAGTACCTTGTTTATAAATCTATATTTATCTTATGCTCAGATTTCACTAATGTACAGGTGCTGGCCAGTAAATTAGAATATCATCAAAAGGTTGAAAATATTTCAGTAATTCCATTCAAAACGTGAAACTTGTACATTATATTCATGCAATGCACACAGACCAATGTATTTCCGATGTTTATTACGTTTAATTTTGATATTTATAGGTGACAACTAATGAAAACTCCAAATTTGGTATCTCAAAAAATTAGAATATTCTGAAAAGGCTGAATATAGAAGACACCTGCTGCCACTCTAATCAGCTGATTTACTCAAAACACCTGCAAAGGCCTTTAAAAGGTCCCTCAGTCTTGTTTTGAAGGCACCACAATCATGGGGAAGACTTCTGACTTAACAGCTGTCCAAAAGACAATCATTGACACCTTGCACAAGGAGGGCAAGACACAAAAGGTGATTGCTAAAGAAGCTGGCTGTTCGCAGAGCTCTGTGTCCAAGCACATTAACAGACAGGCGAAGGGACGGAAAAAATGTGGTAGAAAAAAGTGTACAAGCTCTAGGGATAACCGCACCCTGCAGAGAATTGTGACGACAAACCCATTCAAAAATGTGGGGGAGATCCACAAAGAGTGGACTGCAGCTGGAGTCAGCGCTTCAAGAACCACCACGAGGAGACTCATGAAAGACATGGGATTCAGGTGTCGCATTCCGTGTGTCAAGCCACTCTTGAACATGAAACAGCGCAAGAAGCGTCTCGCCTGGGCCAAGGACAAAAAGGACTGGACTGATGCTGAGTGGTCCAAAGTTATGTTTTCTGATGAAAGCAAGTTCTGCATTTCCTTTGGAAATCAAGGACCCAGAGTCTGGAGGAAGAGCGGAGAAGCACAGAATCCACGTTGCATGAGGTCCAGTGTAAAGTTTCCACCGTCAGTGATGGTGTGGGGTGCCATGTCATCTGCCGGTGTTGGCCCACTCTGTTTCCTGAGGTCCAGGGTCAATGCAGCCGTCTACCAGGAAGTTTTAGAGCACTTCATGCTTCCTGCTGCTGACCAACTTTATGGGGATGCAGACTTCACCTTTCAACAGGACTTGGCACCTGCACACAGTGCCAAAACCACCAGCACCTGGTTCAAGGACCATGGTATCCCTGTCCTTGATTGGCCAGCAAACTCACCTGACCTTAACCCCATAGAAAATCTATGGGGTATTGTGAAGCGGAGGATGCAATACGCTAGACCCAACAATGCAGAGGAGCTGAAGACGACTATCAGAGCAACCTGGGCTCTCATAACACCTGAGCAGTGCCACAGACTGATCGAGTCCATGCCACGCCGCATTACTGCAGTTATTGAGGCAAAAGGAGCCCCGACTAAGTATTGAGTGCTATACATGCACATTCTTTTCATGTTCATTCTTTTCAGTTGGCCAACATTAGAGAAACAAACATTTTTTCATTGGCCTTTAGAATATTCTAATTTTCTGAGATACCAGATTTGATGTTTTCATTGGTTGTCACCTATAAATATCAAAATTAAACGTAATAAACATCGGAAATACATTGGTCTGTGTGCATTGCATGAATATAATGTACAAGTTTCACGTTTTGAATGGAATTACTGAAATATTTTCAACCTTTTGATGATATTCTAATTTACTGGCCAGCACCTGTATGTTATTGATGGCAGTTGAAGTGCTGCAGAAATGTATTCATTACCCTCAGAAACTCATTCATCAATCAGTCTGTTGTTTTCTTCTCCACCTCAGCATTATTATTGCTAACCTCCAAAAGGTTGGGAGTCGTGCATTTGTATCTGTGTGTGCGTGTTGATTGGCAAAATGTTTCTGGGAGGATTTTATTGAACTCTCTGAGGAATTAATCACTAGATATGCATGTGTGGCTGTTTTAAAGCAAGGTTAAATACGTTTGCCATTTCTCCCTCCTACTGGTTGAAAGCAGAATTACAACTGTTGTTAAAACCCCTGCTGTAGCCTACTGTAGCTAGTGATAACAGCGTGCTAATGCTAACATGAGCTAATTGATACTAAAATAAACCACAAAGTAAAAAGAGTCACACTGCTGGACAAAACAATGTTGCTTACAAGTTCAGTAACAACAAAGCCAGGTCACCATCAGTCTATGTTTCTGTAGCCTCTTTTAGCGCCCTCTAACTAGTGTGGGCGTGGCGATGTTCACTCTGGTTTTAGCTGTTTGCTTTGCCTCCAAAGACATTATTCTCTTACTTTTATTTCCAGCTCTGCATGATTACTTCAATAAAAGCAAAATCCTTTTTCTTCTTTTTTAATAATTTTATTGACAGTCGGCAGGCTGAAAAAGCTAACTGTTAGCCTTCATATTAGCTGCCGGCAGACTACACAGCTATTGCTGTGAATCAGGCAGAGATCGCCCACTTGTGTTCCTACCCATACCACATACACTTCTGAGGGCTACGGAACGCTGTTCAATGTGACATTTAAGTTTATGATTCAAGAACCACTGAAACCAGTTTGAAAGCAACAGATTAAAGTGTTAAAACTCTTTAGTGTTGCTTTACCTTTCAGAGAGCTAGCTGGATTTATAAAACACAAAAATGTCTGTAATCAGTTAGCTGTAAGGATGTGTTTGTAGTTGAGAGTATTCCACCACACAAGCTTTGAGCTCCTGCAGATTGCATGAGATTTGACTAAACGCCATAATTTTTCAGTATGAGAAAACTCCGGGATGCAAGGAAGCAGGTGAACTAAACAATGGGCCTTTTCTAATCTTGAGAGGACAGAAAACACAGTTCATAAGTCTTTTTCTTGTTTGAGAAACAAGGATTTGCTCAAATAAAATATAAAGTCACAAATATCCCAAACAAACTCCTTTGTAAACCTTTTGTTTTCACTAACAGTCTCGTGTTTGTGGTTAAGTTTTATTCAGATCTCACATTTCTGTCTGTTTTGCTCACTTCCTGTCTGTGATTGGTTCCCTTTGACAGATCTGGATAAGATGGACGATGAGAAGCAGGAGATGAACCAGGTTGACATATTGTCTCTGCATCATTTTTACTCCAAACACATCAACGACCTTCCTGGTGACCAGGCTCTCACCGAGCTCTTTGCACAGGTAGCTGTTAGTCTGGTTTCATTCCAAAGAAGTAGGTTTACGAGCTAATGATCTTCTCTAGCTTTCACCATGTCAGAGGATCGCTTCACCCAACACCCGCTGGGTCCCGTCTGCAGCTCTTGACTCTTTAATCAGATCTGTCTCAAGCTGCACTAATGGAAACAACCTCTTTGTTTCCAGGTAAATTGTAATGGCTTTACCATAGAGGACGAGGAGCTTTCCCATCTAGGATCCGCAGTTTTTCCAGAGTGAGTCGCTGAAAGTCGAACCATCCATTTTTATACCTGTTTTATGCTTTCATTCAGAAAGTTGTAGAAACGTTTTTCTTTTCCTAAAAATCATAATTTTAAATATATAATCCTTTTCCCTCTTCCAGTGTAGCACTGATGAACCACAGCTGTAGTCCAAATGTTATCGTTACCTATAAAGGCACAGCGGCCGAGGTCCGAGCTGTTAAAGAGATAGATCCAGGTGAAGAGGTAAGAGAATAAGGTTTTGGGAACCAAATGCAGTTTAAAAATGTTGAATCGTTCTCGAGTTTTTACTCATTTGTGTCCTTGTAGATCTTTAACAGCTACATAGACCTGCTCTACCCCACCGAGGACAGGAGAGAGAGGCTGTTGGATTCCTACTTCTTCTTATGCGAGTGTACCGAGTGCAGCACCAAGTCTAAGGTTCTGTGTTTACGTACCAGATGGAGCGCTTCGGTACGACACCTTGCATAGGACGTTTTACTGAAAGTGTTTCTGCTACCTCTCCGTAGGACAATGCAAAAATGGAGACAAAGAAGCTGAGCTCTCCGCCAGAACCAAAAGAGATCCAATCTATGGTCAGCTATGCCAAGAATGTCATTGAAGAGTTCAGGAGAGCCAAACACTACAAAAATATCCTTGTCTGGTTAGAACACATCTTTGTCCCCCATCCTCCCCCTCTCTGTGTCATGATTCCTTTACTCCCCCTCACCTCCCAGTGAGCTGCTGGAAATGTGTGAGCTCAGTCTGGAGAAGATGGGAGCTATTTTTGCAGACACCAATGTCTACATGCTTCACATGATGTATCAAGCCATGGGCGTCTGCCTCTACATGCAGGACTGGGACAGCGCCATGAGCTATGGGGAGAAGATCATCCAGCCGTACAGGTATAACAGCAGCTATAACGCCACCTCTGGCCTCATGGTTGCTGCTAGTTTTTGACTCCTGCGTGTTTCCACCACAGCGTTCACTATCCTGCCTACTCCCTGAATGTAGCCTCCATTTATCTGAAACTAGGACGTCTGTATTTGGGACTGGAGAAGAAGACACAAGGTGTTAAAGCACTAAAGAAGGTAAGTAAACAGCACATTTATCAGAACATCTGGCTGTAAACGGCAACCAAAACGATCTTTGTTGATTGTTGCTTGTGTTGTTGGTTCTTCCAGGCCTTGTCCATCATGGAGGTAGCTCACGGAAAAGACCACCATTATGTAGCAGAGGTCAAACGGGAAATCACGGAGCAGAAGTAACAACTAACAGTTGCAGGAGGAAAACCATTTAACTGGAGTTCTGGATTGTGTATCACCAGTATCACCAGTGCATGGCATGCATCTTATACCTCCTTTTTTCTTATTTTCCTGCCTGACTAGACGTGTTTTTCTGAGGATGACCACATTTTATCATCTGCAACTGAGGTCTTCTAGTCAGAGTTAACCTACAGGGTTCGCCTCACTTGAATTTTACTCCATTTGAGGTTCATACAAGTGTAAAGGGACTCATGATGCTGCCTTTGAATCTGCCTTTTAAATAAGAAAAGCTTTCACTTGATAGCTCTATTTTTTTAAAGTCAAATGTTTTTTTTTTCTGGTGAGCCTGATCTTGTTCACCATGTCTTGTGGATCCACTGAGAGACTTACTTCACCGTCATGTTTGTTATCGACAGCTTTTCATGCTGCAGTGTTGCTCCAGAGCCAACAATTTGAAAATCCAACACAAACTGGTCAGTACTTGTTTCTGAAGGCATTACCACTTTGTCCCAGCATGTGATTTACTTCCTGTCACATATTTGACAACAAAGTAGTATTTGGTCTTATTTATTCTCAGTGAAACTGTGAAATAAGGGACTTCCGACACTCTGTAGCTGCAGAATGAATGCAAAAAGACTTGTCTTACCGTCTGTTTTGCTTTATTATTATTTTTTTTAAGTGTTGCATGTTTGGCTGATTATTATGCATTTGTGTACATTTTTATACTTTATTTATATATGGATAATTGACCAGGTCTCTGTTCCAAATCTCAGCTGTGCAGGACTTTGCATGTTCTCTTTTTGCATGTTTTTCTCCTCAGCCTCCAAAGACACGCATGTTTGGTTTATTACAGAGTCTAAGCTGACGTTGGGAGTATTTTGGTGCTTGCATGGTTGATCTTCATCTGTACGTGCTGAACGGGGCGCTGATCTCAGACCAGTCTAGTGCTAAAATAACAATGAAACTACAACCGTTTCTAGATCCTTACGAAATCCTTTTTTTTCTGAGTTATTTTTTCCTCACAAATGTAATTTTCTTTTTTAAATTTTTAGTATTCCTTGTGTTATTATATAAGATGTTTATACTGGCAAAAAGGCAGTAACACAACACTGTAGCTTTTATCAGATGATGCTGCAAAATTGTTTATTTTATTGTAGTAGGCCATTTAAACATGGATGTTTATCATCCTTAGGATGAAGTCGTCATTACAACCATGAGTATGATATAATGTGCTTCATGAGGATTTTCATTGTACTAATAGGGATGGTGTTTGCTGTCAGCAAGAATAAATAAATTATAAGAAAAAAGGGACTTACATGATAAATTTAAATCATGGGGTTAATATTTATTCCCCAACAGGTCATACTCTTAGGTCAGTTAAGTGGCCTGACTGGATGATGATACAGCTAGACTGATGTTTATCATTATTTATGGTGTTAAGTGATTTCTTCTCTCTCCAAAGTCAAGAACAAGTTATAAAAGTGGTTCATGTGTAGCTGTAAGTCTATCACTCAAAATCTACTGACTAACTGGTCTTAATATGTTGTTGCTGTTTTAAATTGTAGGTTAAATGTTAAAACATTAAATGTGCAATGGAAGCTTTAAAATAATGCAAATATCACCTGGGCCTTATTTAAGGGTTCTTGTTGCACTCATGTTGTACACCTGATGTGACAAAATGTCAAACAGTAACTCAAACTTTTTTTTTTTATTTCAACAGTCATTAAATGAGCTTATCTGCCAGGGAAACTTTAAATAACTGTAGCTTTTCTGTCTTGTTTAAATATTAGTTGGTTGTATTTGTAGCATAGTGACTGTTTTTTGACAGGAGCATCTAAAAGGTGCATGAATTATGGATTTATCAAGGTTACCTGAACACATTTTGTTTCTTTACAAGTCGGTACATTTTTTGAAAGAAAAAAATATTCTAAAAAGGTTATTCTATGTCTTATTTTGACCAAATGTTAGTACTTTTTTTTCTTTTCAAAACTGCATCTTTTAAACAGCACTAAATAAAACCTTTGATGGTATGTAAAACATTGACATTACCTGTCCTGTTTGTAAACCAGACTCAGTTTGATGGTTTAACTGGTTGAAGGTTCAACTACTTGATATATTTTGTTTTAAATGTATGAAATAAAAAAGTATGAATGTTATTCTTTTGGAATGTTTGAACCTCTTTTCTGTACACATTCAATGAAACCCAATAAATGACATGAAACTCTTTTTTTTTTACATTAACAGCTGCAGCTACAAAGCATATTTAGCATTCCAGTTGATTTTTGCAGCAATAACTATGGAGGATAGATTAAATGCACATCGAGAAACAAATAATTCAGTAGAAATACTGCAAATGGGGGGGGGGGGTGTAAAATATTCCTTGCTGTTTTTAGTTTTTGCAGCAAAATACTTTACATAAATATATTTTAAAACAACTTTTAGTAAAATATCAAATGATTTTCAGCGATTTTTGCTATTGAAAATTAGGGGAATTTGTGTCAATAATTTCTGGTAAATCAAACTCCCGAGCAACTTTACTCTGACAGTAGTGACATCTACACATCCAACCACATGGTGGCACTGTCTTTTGGAAACTGAACAATGAGTGAGCCAATCAGATGCGTAGGTTGATTCAAGTCAGCCAATCAGATTATCTCCCTTTTTCTTTGTTGGAATTTGAAATTTCTAAGGAGAACTCACACAGTTGGATCCGATAAAGACGCCTCGCGCTCGAAGTAAGTGTAAATATGCCCAAATCTCATTTAAATAGTTTCATAACTCTGTTTTAAAACATTTACTGGTTTAACACAGTGTTTGATTTTCAGCCGCTGATATGTTTTAGGTTAAAATCAAGATAAAACTGTGAATATGTCTGTTTTCATGATGAAATGTCGTAATAGTCAAACCATAAAGCTTTACTTAAACAGAATTTATAGAATAACTGCCCCTAAATGTCCACTTAAAATTCATGATGTTTTTGGTAACATTTAAAATTTTGTGTTTGGTAGTTAGCCAGTTTAACACCGTTGTTTTGAGGTGGAGAGATTCACGGTGCTAGCATTGCTAGCTTATTTTTAGCTCCTTTTCCTCATCACGTTCAATTTAAACAAGAGTCTGCTGTTATTAGAACTGAAGAACATTAGATTAATAAAAACGTATATTTTGTAACGATTTCATCCATTTTAATTTGTAATTCATATTTATACGTAAACTATATTTAAAAAAATATATTTGTTAAAAAATTACATTTAGTTTTTAAATGAAAGTTTATTTCAGGACATGGCTTTGGTTGTTTGTGTTTGATTTGTTTGTGTTTTGAATCAGGTTTGAGACCATGAGCTGGGCGGTGGAGGAGTGGAAGGATGGACTTCCAGGCAAAGCCCTGCAGAAGATCCAGGAGATGGAAGCCCAGTTGGACAAACTTAGGAAGGAGAGGACACATAAACAGTTTCAGCTGGAGTCCTTGGAAGCTGCCTTACAAAAACAGAAACAAAAGGTTTGTCCTTAATAAAAAATGAGGGTTTTCCTTTACAAACTAAACTTTTTCCATCTGCATATAATAAATATTTTTGTTTGTTCAGGTGGACAATGAACGTACAGAGATCTCTGCTTTGAAAAGAGAAAATCAGACTTTAGTGGAATCATGTGATGCTTTGGAGAAAGGTCGTCAAAAGATTGTTCGTGACCTCGGAATCAAAGAACAGCAGGTCAGCTTCTGATATGAGAAGAAAAATGGCTTTAAATGTGTGTATTTGATTTAAGATAAAGCTGCAGCAAGAAACCGCCTGCTTTATGCTTTGTAGCTTTGTGTTTCAGATTACCAAAATACTTTTATGAAAACCAACCGCAACTTTGCTAAAGGCAAATATTCTGCCAATAGGAGCCAGTAATAAGAAGTTCTGTGTTCTATCAACACACAATTTAAAAAGTTATTTAACTGTTAACTTAACCTGCTTGATCACTTTTCCAAAGACATAAAAAAAAAAAGCTTTGTGAGGTTTGGGGATCAACTTGATGAATATGGTTTTCACTTCATTGTGTCTGGGTTTTAGGTGAGCTACTTAGAAGGTCAGCTTAATTCCTGCAGGAAGACAATAGAGAGACTGGAACAGGAGCTCAAAAAGTAAGTTTTCATAGCTATATTTTTATTTACATAAAATCAGTTCAATTGATTACTGCATTTGGAAATAATTAGAAAAAATATTCCTTTGCTTTTCAATACCCTGCAACCTTGTTTGTTTTCTTTGCTCAGGTACAAAAATGACTTGGATCGTTCTCAACCCGCTGGCTCCTCCTGCTCCTCCTCTGAGCTGCAGCCTTGCAGCACGCCACAAAAGACTTTTGCTACACCAGCTCCAGTCCCAGCATACAGACAGCAGGGTATTTTAGTTTGTGTCTTTATAGTGATGCAGAGTTTATGTTCCTGGGCTGATTTGTTTAGTTTGTGTTTCACAGATAACAAGCTGGAGGAGCTTCAGGAGAAATACAACCAAGAAGTGGAGGAAAGAAAAAGACTGGAGACTGAACTCAAAGTTTTACAGGTCAAAGTGAGTAAATGGTGAACAGGGTTTCATTAGCTTAAATTTTTTTGAATGAAATGGTAAAAATGTTATGCTTCTTCAGACGTTGAGTCAGTCATCGGTCAGCGTCAGCCACAAGGACATCGCAGCTCGCCAAGCTGGATCGTCTATTTTTCCGTGGCAACAACAGGATCACGGCGTACGTGGACAGGATGCGATGGAGACACCTCTGAAGAGACGAGGGACATCCTTGTGGGAGTCCCATGAGGAGACGCCCATTAAATCTAACCAGCGGATGAGTTCATCTAGAGCTGTTCAGAGTCCCTGTGGGTCCTCTCAGCAGACGGAGCAGCTAAAGACTCTTAACCAGGGTATTTATTACACTTTCTTGTGTTTTATTTTTAAGTGTGTAGGGCTAAATTTCCTAACATTTTTGTTTGAGTCACACGATCAGTAACAAGTATTTTGTTTTTCTCCTTCAGAGCTGCGCACTCGTGTGTTAGAGCTGGAGAGGAATCTGTCCAATCAGGAGAAAGAAATCCGTAATCAATCTTCCAAACTGCAGGAACTCCAAACTCATTTGAACCAGGCCCGCAAAGATTTAGCTGAGCGGGACAGAGACCTATCCAAAGCCGGTCAGGAGAGGAGTCAGGCTGCAGATAGACACCAGCAGCTAGAGGCCAAGGTAGAACAGATTGATTGAGTTGAGCGTACGTAGAGCATTGACAAAGATGGCTGAAATGTTGATCTGTGCTGTTTTTAGTGTTCATCTGTGGAGCAGAAGCTGAAGCAGGTGTCAGAGGAGCTCAGCTGTCAGAGACACAACGCAGAAAGCTGCAAACGAAACTTGGAGCAGAAAATTAAGGACCAAGAACGGAACAGTCAAAAGGTGAAGCAACGCATTAGCTTGTTGTTAAAAGGCTCTGCTTGTGTTTGGCTTTTCATCCGAGTGACTCTTGGTTTGTGCAGGAGCTGGCCCAGCTTCAGAGTTCTCATCAGGCTTTGGACCAGCAGCTTAACCAGACCAGAACCAAACTTACACAAGAGGTCCAACAGTCCAAAAAAGACTACAATGTGCTTCAGGCTGACATGGAGAAGGTAGCTTTGAAACAGATATTTCTTTCTTTCTACCACTAAACGACTATACTGATCCAATGTCAGTATTTCATCCTGCTGTGGCTTGTTTTATTTTACTTTGCAAAGTGTCATAAATAGTTTTATAATTGAAATGTGTAGATGCGCCTCCAGAAGAATCAGTTGGAGAAAGAAATTGAAGAACAGAAACAGAAAATGCTGCGTTCAGAACAAAGCCTGCAGGCCAGCCAGAGCAAAGAGCAAGAGCTCTGCAAGAAAACAGAGGTGTGTTCAGATCTTTCTCTTTAGTGCTTTTAACTTCATTTATTTGATATTATTTCATATTTGAATGAATGCATTTCTACTTTTCTCCAGGAGCTACAGAAGGAGAAAAACAGTCTGACTGTTCAGCTGGATCGCAGCAGCAGGAGTCTGTCTCAGCTGGAAGAGGAGAAGAGGAGTTCAGACCAGGTCCTCAAACGCACACAGGGACTGTTGGAGGATCTAAAAGGTAAGCCGGTTTTAGGGGTTGTAACCGGATTACAGGATACAATAAGATAATTAAAAGAAAAAATAAACAAATGGGCCAATAATTAGGTTCGGGGAGAATTGGAGGTTGTTTAAGAATGACTGGAGTCACGGGTATAGCATGAAACGGTTTATATACTAAATTTTAATAATAATGGGAGATATAACACATAAAGATAACACATAAAAACAGATGAAAACAATCGACAATAGTAAAATGGTCGGTATGAGATTTGATCATATGAGTCACAAGTCAGCCGGCGTCAAGTCAAATCCCCACGCTTGGGGTGAAAGTCAGTCCGGTGGTGCGATTTTTTCCTACCACACCGTTGAGATTGTTCACAGAAGAGAGCAGTCTGCTCTTCAGTTACTTGAGATGTCCTGGTTCGTTCAGTGGTTAAGGCTCGCCATCTCCCTCGTCAGGAAGAAATCCAGTTCTCGTTCCAAGTGAGTGATCATAGGAGTCGGGATCAAACCCAAGGAAAAAAAAAAACCCAGCCTGTAAACAACAGGACTGTTAGCGAGTTGGCATCGACCCTTCTCGTCACATCACAGCATAAAGTCTTACAGACTTAAACAAATGCTTCACTCTATTGGCATAGCCAATCATGTTTGGGTTCACAGTTCAACTAACATAACATCAATTTGATTGTCTATTAAAATAATTCTCAGTAGCTCTGGAAATATAATTACATATGACAACAATTGTTCAGCTCAATAGGCTCAGTTAGATTCTATTACTCTACACTATTCAACAAGAAATACATTCATGACAACAAGGATACATTTAGTTGTGTTTCTATACAGCATTGTGACACCTTGTATATCTGTAACACAATAAATAAATAAATAAATAAATAAATAAATAAATAAATAAATAAAATGTTCTATAACAAAATTCAACAAAATATAAATTCTGGTCCTTTGGTCCACCTTTGTAAAATAATTCCTCCCTAATCAGTTAGCTTTTATTTATTTTTATTTATCTATTTTTTTTATTATTAAATGTTTGGTTAAGGGACGCATTGCTAATTCTATGGTGTTAGCTATAACGCCCCTGAGGACCTTGTACATCTAGGCCGTACCACCATTAACTGGCGGTTTGAGCCGTTAACTCCTGGGAATCCCATATGCCCTACCGCCGTTAACTGGCGGTTTGAGCCGTTAACTCCTATATGCCCTACCACCGTTAACTGGTAGTTTGAGATGTTAACTCCTGGGATCTAACGTCTAGCAGCCCACTGCTGTCACCTCGGTTGCTGTAATTAGCTTTTTGAATTTAATAATTTACTGAATTTAATCTCATTCACTCACCAACGCGCTCCAACGGTTCCCTCCTACAGAGGATTGGTTCACTCTGTCGTCTCCACACAAATCTATAAGAATGGAATTAATTTGATAAGCTATTTAAGTTTCCTTTTTTTTTTTAAGTTGCATCGTTAGCTTTTTCTCTTCTTTTTTCTTTACTCACCGCGTTGGTTCCAAGTTCCTAGCTCTTATTAGAAGGAGTCAAGTCCGCCTCTCCCTCTATCTATGCGGCACCCAAATCAGGGTTCTTCACGGCCTCGACCGTTGTTTTTTTTTCTCTCTCTCTCTCTCTCTAACCGCTCAGTCTTTGCTTTCTGTATCTGCGTGCTGCACAGCCGTTTGTCTCTCCTCTCGCTCAGCTGCGTCGCACGGTTTTATTTCGCGGAGGCGGGACTTATTTCTCTCAGCCAATGAAATTTCAGATTCCCACCTGGACCAATAGTATACAGCTTTCCTCTTCTGTTTCTGTTAGTGATGTTCAAGATTCTTGTTTTAACCGATGTTTAATATTAAACTCGTTATTTTAGTTATTCACCCTTCCAATAATTCATTATGAAATTATCTATTAGTTAATTAGATATCTATTAATTAGTATTGTTAATTTCCTTAATTTATATTTTATATTTTATCTAAATTGAGGATGGATCATATTAGTAAGCCAATTAGTTAATACCTCATTAAGGTTCTAGCTTCTGGGTTACATCCTCCCCCATTAAATATCATGCACGTCCCTGTGCATTGTTTCTACGGGGTACACAACTTCTTGAGTAAGAGAGTCAATAAAAGCTTTATTAAGTCCTTGGAAAAGGGACCTAACTACGGTCACTAGTGGATTGCCCAATTGAGAGTAAGTTAGTCTTTGAGGAGGCTGACTACTTCGTTCAGATCTCCTGACATACATCTCTGGTTGCACAGTATCATGCTCATCCGTTTCGGTTTGATTCTCAACTGAGACAGGACGAAGTGAGCTCTCTGTTTCCGACAGAGCTGATGAGCTATTCTCTAAGACTTTGGTCTTTTCAGATGTATGTGTCTGATCGTGTATGATGGGTTCAAAACTTACATCACGTTGCTGCGACTTTAGGACACCATCCAATTGAGGTAGGTTTGTGTTAGTTTCATCCCCCGTTTCTACGTCAGGTAAGTATACTTCGTTTTTTTTCGTTTTTTCAGGTAAGTATGTTGCTGCTTCTTTCACTCTTTCAGGTAAGAATGTCGCAGTTTCACTCATTCTGTCAGGTAAGAATGTTTCGGTGTTGATGCCTTTGTCAAGTAAGGACAATTCAGCATTTTCATTACCAGCTAAGGTTGGTTCCTTGCGATCCCCTGTGTGTAAGGATAGTGTGTTTTGTTGTTGAATATTATTTACCGGTCCTGAATCTGCTATGAGTTCCCTATTTGGCAAGGTGACCGCTATTTGATAGGATGGTCGGTTTAGCACTTGTGGAAGATCAGAGTAATAAAACTCATCTACCTCTTCGTCAAGTGGCTCATCTGGGTCAGGTTCTAAGGCTGAACTCTGTCTTGTATGAGGTCTGCTAGGTTTCGTAACGCGTTCTGTTTCATTTTCTAATGAAGAGAGAAAACCACAAGGCAGTAAAAGATCTCTGTGGAGTGTTCTGTTGGGTCCTTCTCCGTTCTCTGGTTTTACAGTGTATACTGGCAAGTTTTCCATCTGTTTGAGAACTATATACACTGTTTGCTCCCATTTGTCTGCTAATTTATGCTTTTCTCTTAAGCGAAGATTTCGGACTAAAACACGATCTCCCACACCTAGTGTGGACTCACGAATGTTTCTGTCAAACCGTTCTTTGTTCTTCCTCGCTGTTTTTTGAGAGTTTTTTATGACAATGTCATAACTCTGTTCCAGATGACTCTTCAGTTCTTTAACATACTGAGAATGAGTTATAGAGGGCTTGTTCAAATGCGGTAACCCAAAGGCAATATCTATAGGCAACCGAGGCTGCCTACCGAACATTAGCTCGTAGGGAGAGTATCCCGTCACGTCATTTTTTGTACAATTGTACGAGTGAGTAAGTGGTTTTACAAAATCGCGCCAGTGATGTTTCTCAGTGGCTTGTAAAGTTCCCAACATGCTGAGTAATGTACGATTGTACCGTTCAACGGGGTTGCCACGAGGGTGATAAGGGCTCGTTCTGACTTTACGGATACCAAGTAAAGAACAAAGTTCCTTGATTGTACGTGATTCGAAATCCCGTCCCTGATCACTATGAAGACGCTCAGGAAACCCGTAGTGGACTAAAAAATGTTCCCACAGGTTCTTCGCGACGGTGGTGGCTTTCTGATCTTTGGTTGGGATGGACACTGCATACTTTGTAAAATGGTCTGTAATCACTAAGACATCTTTAGTGTTCTTACTGTCTGGTTCTATGGAGAGAAAATCCATGCAAACTAACTCCATAGGTCTGGTGGTGGTAATACTCACCATTGGAGCAGCTTTGTCAGGGAGGGCCTTCCGACGGATACATCTTTCGCAAGTTTTAACTTTGATTTCGATATCACTAGCCATTCTTGGCCAGTAAAAACGGGACCGAATGAGATCTGTCGTACGTTCAACCCCAAGATGCCCCATATCATCATGTAGGCTTTGCATGACTGTTGAACGTAATGAATCAGGCAAGACTAACTGCAATGATGTCTCTGGTCCTAATTGGCGTCTCCGGTACAGTAAATCATTTTGAAACTCAAACCGTTTCCACTCTCTCAAAAGGTTAAGAACCACCGGGGGTTCTGCAATAGTATCAGTTGGCGGTTTATTGTCAGTCATAAGCAGCTGAATGACTCGGCCAATGGTTGGATCTTTCCTCTGCAAGGAGACAAGGTCAGCATGGTTATACTTGGGCACAGCAAAGAAACTGTCACTATTGTCTTCCAACTGGAATAGGTCTGGAATGGCCGCTGCAGACATGGCAAGTGACTGAACTAAACCACAAGGAGAATCAGTCTCATCCAAGACCATGTGCTTTTGGCATGTTGCCTTCACTGCTTCGGCTTGAAGTTGAAGCTCGACTTCTTTGACAGAGGAAAAAAGATGAGATCGGAACTCATCTAGTCGTTGGCATTCCTCAGTGAATTTTGAGTTGTCTTCAGGTTTATCATGCAGCCTCCTAGACAGGCCATCCGCGTCAACGTTCTGTGTACCTGCACGGTATCTGATGTCAAAATTATAGGTGGACAACGCAGCTAGCCAACGATAGCTCGTTGCATCGAGTTTTGCCGTTGTTAAGAGGTAAGTTAACGGATTATTATCAGTAATGACAGTGAATGTGTTCCCATACAAATAGTCATGAAACTTATCTGTTATGGCCCACTTTAAGGCTAGAAACTCCAACTTGTGCGCAGGGTACCTAGTTTCACTAGAGCTTAAACCGCGACTTGCATAAGCGATTACCTGTGTGACACCGTTTTGCACTTGGTATAGCGCTGCACCGAGTCCGGTCGTACTAGCATCTGTGTGTACTAGATATGGGAGTTTTGCGTCAGCGTAGCCAAGAACTGGCGAAGTGGTAAGTTTTTCAATAATAGTTTGAAAGGACTTCTCACAGTCTTGGCTCCAACGATTCCCAAAGGGTTCTTTGGGGTTCAAGTACTTTGATCTACATGGTGGTGTTTTAAAGTTTTTCCGTTTGGGTGGATAACCAGCCGTGAGAGATGTTAGTGGCTTGACAATATTTGAGTAATCTTTAACGAAGCGTCGGTAATAACCGGTAAATCCTAAGAAAGATTGGAGTTCCTTCAAAGTCTGAGGCTTCGGCCATGTTTTGAGTGCTTCCACCTTATCTGGATCGGTTTTTATGCCATCTCGAGATACTATATGTCCAAGATAACGCACAGATGTCTGGAAAAAACGACACTTATCTGGTGATAGCTTGAGTCCGTATTCTCTAAGCCGTTCAAGAACGTGAGAAAGTCTGGTTTCGTGTTCTTCCAAGGAGTTGGAAAAGACGATCAAGTCGTCTAGGAAAACTAACACTTCCTTCAGATTAATGTCCTTCATACACTTTTCCATAACCCGTTGGAAAGTGCTTGGAGCATTTGTTATTCCTTGTGGCATACGGTTAAATTCATAAAACCCAAACGGGCAAACAAAAGCAGTTTTAGGTTTATCCTTTTCACACATCTCTATTTGATAGTAACCTGACTTGAGGTCCATCACAGAAAACCACTGTGATCCAGCGAGAGCAGAAAAGGACTCCTCCAAGTTAGGCAGGGCATATGCGTCGCGAATGGTTTGCAGATTAAGCTTTCTATAGTCTATACATAGACGTACCTCACCATTCTTTTTCCGAACTACGACTATTGGTGAGGCAAATGGAGACTCCGACTCTCTTATTATACCGGTTTCCAAGAGGGCTTCCAAATGTTTTCTCACGGCTTCATAATCATGTGGATGGATCGGCCGAGATTTCTGTTTGAATGGGGTCTCGTCTTTTAAGTTGATGTGATGTCTTATCTGTTGTGTATGACCAAAATCAAGATCGTGGTGCGAAAACACATCGGAGTAAGTGTTAAGTTTGTTGGTGATCCTCCCTTTCCATTCTTCGGACAAGGGCGAAGTACCGAAGTCAAAACTGAGAGGAGGGTTTGAAGGTGAAGTCTGTTGCTGCAAACTACACGCCGCAAGTACTTTCTGATCACTTTTGTCAGGTTCTGGATATGGCATAACACGATCGGCTTTAACTAACTCAGCGATCACACAGTTAGTGGGTAATGTGATGTCATGGTTAGTTTCGTTTCTTAGTACAACAGGTACTTTGTATGGACCATGTGAAGGTAAGGAAATGAGGCAACAGTCTACAATTATACCCCCTGGTAGAGAACCATTGGTGGGTTGTTCAATGAGTGCATAAGGCTCATGCTTGTTTTGGCTGGGTTGCATAAACCCTTCTAGTAACAGTTTTTTATTTGCAGGGAGAACTTCTTGGGTTCTCCCTCGAAGCTTCACCACACCAACTCGTCCATCTTTGCTTTGTTTTTTTCTGACTGCTAAGGCTTTTAGCACGTGTTGGTACCCATAAGAGAGTGCCTTGGAATCAGGTAAGTTATTGGCAGACAATTGCTCATACAAAGGATCGAGTGTGTTTGTGCCAATGAGTAGTGGTGTATCAGAGTTTGAGCTTATATCCGGAACCACTAACGCAAGGGTAGGTAACTCAAGTCCAGACTGATCGAGCTCTTTTGGAAATGTGACACTTATCTCTATGTATCCTAAATAAGGAACTGCTTGACCGTTTGCGCCCTCGACTTCTAACAGATTACTGATGGGTTTAATTGAGAGGTCAGGTAAGTGTTCTTGGTAAAAAGAATTGGCAATGGTGGTTACCTGGGACCCTGAATCCAGTAAACAATTACATTCAACACTGTTAACTGAGACTGTAGCTGTGCATCGCCCACCCACTAATCTTTTGGGAAGTTTTGGCACTGAATGAGCATGAACTGGCTTGCAAAAAAGTCTCTCTGTCCTTTCCTTAGAGGGACTTGGTTCTACTTTAGCACCTATCTGTCCCACGATAGGAGCTTCTACCGGTTTAAAGGAGGAGACTGAGCAATTGGCTTTGACATCTCCCACTCGCGCTGCTTCTGTCTAAGAGCAAGTCTTTTAGTTGCAACTAGTGCTGGATTTGGCTCGTTGCTACAGCTAGAAGCTATGTGCCCATCTTCTCCGCACTTAAAACAGTATCCAGGCTTTGGTCTGGGCACCACTGCTGTTATCTGCTGAATCTGTTTGGGCTCATCTGGAATTTTAGTCCCCACACGGGGTTTTGACTCTTTTTGAGTTTTCTTTGCCTTTTTATCTGTGTTGTTAACCTTAAGCTGTGCAATTTGGCTCCTGAGCTCAGCGATTTGTTTGCGTAAGTCATCACAGTTATCATCTATTTCCAGTTCACAAGTGTTTTTACTCTGAGAGCATGTTGTTTGCACATTTGAATACACTCTAGTTCGTTGTGCCCCTAAGTGTTGTTTCATGCGTGCTGCTTTAGTAGCCTGTTTGTCTTCTTCAGTGCGCAGTTTGAGGAGAAGTGCTGTAAAATGAGGCGGGTTGTCTTTCTTTTGTTCGAGTTGCAGGTTTGAAATCAGCGAGCTGTCCCAACAGCCTCTGCAAAACTGCTTGAGCAGCTGCTGGTCGGCGTCACTGGAGGAAATTCCATTCCTCTGAATAACTAGGTTTAACAAGGTGTATAACCTCTGAAAGTAATCGGAAGGTTTTTCACCACTGTCCTGGTTTGTGTTTAAAAAGCGAGCAAAGAGCTCGTCGCCGTCTTCGACAGCTGCGTAAGCTGAATCGAGATGTTCAAGGTACGTTTCCGGGTCGGATTTTGGACTAAGAGCTTTAACGATGCTCGCTGCTGGGGCTGACAGACTCTCCACGATTCTTCGTACAATTTGGGACTTGGTGAGTGAAGGATCATTTATGCATAACACTACACTACTACGCCAAGTATCATAGTCAGTTTCAAAAGAAGGGTGTGGAACTCGCCCTGAGAACGGTTTTAGTCTGTATTGTGAAGTAGGCGGAGGGATAACCTCACTGCTTTTAACAATGTGTTCCACAATAACTCGCTGAACCTCAGGTGTGTTTAAAAGATTTGGTGGAATGCAAGGGTTTTGTTTTCCAGTCTCTGTAGGTGGACAATTGTCCTTTGAGTTGTTCATATAGTTAACTTCTGGTGTTAAAGGCAGGGAATATGTAACTTGGTCACTATGGAGCATTGGCTCTGGTTCAGTGACTGGTTCAGATGCATGGGTATCCCTTCCTAAAGATTCCCCAATTTTTGCCAGTTCCTCCATTAGAAGGTCTTTAAATGATTGATTGCTACGCGCAGCTATGTCCCTGAGCTCTGACAGATAGGCATCAGTGGCAGATGTGCTAGTTTCTAGACTGTACGCGCTGGCTAGGTCTTGAATATGGAAGAAAACATCTGGGTTCCTAGTACAAGGTTTGTCATAGGGTAAACATTGTTTCTTTAATTCCTTAACAGTGGCTTCATGTTGAAACTCCACAATAATCTGATCACAGTTTGGTAACTTAATGCGCCTGTTAACTGGTCCGAATCCTTCCATAAACCCAAAGACTTCGTTATCAAGGTCTGTATCAGTTAACCCACTGATTAAAACAGCATTTGAAACTTTGACCTTTTCTGTTTTCACAACTTCCATTTTAAAACACTCAAAAGTACCAATAATGCCAAAATGGCAAACCACTGTGACCTCCAGGCACTCTTATGATGTCAGTCAATGGTTAGCTAAGGTAACAACTCTACAATTCTCCTGGCTGGCTCGCCAAGTTTTATGTAACCGGATTACAGGATACAATAAGATAATTAAAAGAAAAAATAAACAAATGGGCCAATAATTAGGTTCGGGGAGAATTGGAGGTTGTTTAAGAATGACTGGAGTCACGGGTATAGCATGAAACGGTTTATATACTAAATTTTAATAATAATGGGAGATATAACACATAAAGATAACACATAAAAACAGATGAAAACAATCGACAATAGTAAAATGGTCGGTATGAGATTTGATCATATGAGTCACAAGTCAGCCGGCGTCAAGTCAAATCCCCACGCTTGGGGTGAAAGTCAGTCCGGTGGTGCGATTTTTTCCTACCACACCGTTGAGATTGTTCACAGAAGAGAGCAGTCTGCTCTTCAGTTACTTGAGATGTCCTGGTTCGTTCAGTGGTTAAGGCTCGCCATCTCCCTCGTCAGGAAGAAATCCAGTTCTCGTTCCAAGTGAGTGATCATAGGAGTCGGGATCAAACCCAAGGAAAAAAAAAAACCCAGCCTGTAAACAACAGGACTGTTAGCGAGTTGGCATCGACCCTTCTCGTCACATCACAGCATAAAGTCTTACAGACTTAAACAAATGCTTCACTCTATTGGCATAGCCAATCATGTTTGGGTTCACAGTTCAACTAACATAACATCAATTTGATTGTCTATTAAAATAATTCTCAGTAGCTCTGGAAATATAATTACATATGACAACAATTGTTCAGCTCAATAGGCTCAGTTAGATTCTATTACTCTACACTATTCAACAAGAAATACATTCATGACAACAAGGATACATTTAGTTGTGTTTCTATACAGCATTGTGACACCTTGTATATCTGTAACACAATAAATAAATAAATAAATAAATAAATAAATAAATAAATAAATAAATAAAATGTTCTATAACAAAATTCAACAAAATATAAATTCTGGTCCTTTGGTCCACCTTTGTAAAATAATTCCTCCCTAATCAGTTAGCTTTTATTTATTTTTATTTATCTATTTTTTTTATTATTAAATGTTTGGTTAAGGGACGCATTGCTAATTCTATGGTGTTAGCTATAACGCCCCTGAGGACCTTGTACATCTAGGCCGTACCACCATTAACTGGCGGTTTGAGCCGTTAACTCCTGGGAATCCCATATGCCCTACCGCCGTTAACTGGCGGTTTGAGCCGTTAACTCCTATATGCCCTACCACCGTTAACTGGTAGTTTGAGATGTTAACTCCTGGGATCTAACGTCTAGCAGCCCACTGCTGTCACCTCGGTTGCTGTAATTAGCTTTTTGAATTTAATAATTTACTGAATTTAATCTCATTCACTCACCAACGCGCTCCAACGGTTCCCTCCTACAGAGGATTGGTTCACTCTGTCGTCTCCACACAAATCTATAAGAATGGAATTAATTTGATAAGCTATTTAAGTTTCCTTTTTTTTTTTAAGTTGCATCGTTAGCTTTTTCTCTTCTTTTTTCTTTACTCACCGCGTTGGTTCCAAGTTCCTAGCTCTTATTAGAAGGAGTCAAGTCCGCCTCTCCCTCTATCTATGCGGCACCCAAATCAGGGTTCTTCACGGCCTCGACCGTTGTTTTTTTTTCTCTCTCTCTCTCTCTCTAACCGCTCAGTCTTTGCTTTCTGTATCTGCGTGCTGCACAGCCGTTTGTCTCTCCTCTCGCTCAGCTGCGTCGCACGGTTTTATTTCGCGGAGGCGGGACTTATTTCTCTCAGCCAATGAAATTTCAGATTCCCACCTGGACCAATAGTATACAGCTTTCCTCTTCTGTTTCTGTTAGTGATGTTCAAGATTCTTGTTTTAACCGATGTTTAATATTAAACTCGTTATTTTAGTTATTCACCCTTCCAATAATTCATTATGAAATTATCTATTAGTTAATTAGATATCTATTAATTAGTATTGTTAATTTCCTTAATTTATATTTTATATTTTATCTAAATTGAGGATGGATCATATTAGTAAGCCAATTAGTTAATACCTCATTAAGGTTCTAGCTTCTGGGTTACAGGGTCATTCTTGTTTCTGATGCCATGTTACCATGGTGACCTGGTTTGCCTTTTGGTTTTAGCTCGATCAGAAGGACAGAGTGAGGATCTGAAGAAACTTCAGTCCAAACTTGAGCAGCAGAATCAGGCTGCAGCACGAGAGCTGGACCTGTTAAAGAAAACACTTTCTGAAGCTGAGACCAAACATGACAAGTACGAACAATTTCAGCTCCTTGATTTAAAAAAATAAAACACCCAGTTTATGACAAAGTATCAAAAATTGTTATTATTTGTTTTTAAATTATTTTTCATTTTAGATCCCAGAACGAGCTTCAGAAGCAGAAGCAAGAGACGGAGAGGCTGAGCAGTAAGCTGGCTGTCGTCGAGAAGGAGAGCCAGGAGCTGAAGTCCAACCTCACTGCGAGCCAGAATGAGAGTAAAGCTCTGAAACAGGAACATCAAGCACTGCTGGAGTGGAAGAAGGAGAAGGAGGCTTTAATAAACCAGACAGAAGCTGTGCAAACAGAGCTCAATGGCAAAATCAGCAGCTTGGAGAGCGACCTCACAGTTCTGAATGAAGCTAAAAATGACTTGCAGGTCAGTGCAAACATGGAATTTCTTATGATCGCGTCATCAGGGTTCCAGTCATTTACTCAGCTCTGAAATAGTAAATGCACCAGATATGAAAATGAAAGCAAACACCAACATGGATTTTTCTCGTGTTATTGCAGAATAAGCTATTGTGTGCAGAGGGAGACAGAACCAGCCTGTCTGCTCAGATCGATGCTCTGAAAGGAGAACTCCTCAACAAGAGCACAGAGCTGGAGGAGAAAGCGCATCAGTACGAGATGCTGCAGGTTCAGCTTTCTGAAGCTGGACATAAACACAGCAAAGACCTGGAGAATGTCGGGAAGCAGCTGGATCAGCTCGGAGCACAAGTGAGACTTCAGGATAACCCTTTGCGTTTCATAGGAAGTGTGAAAATTCTTTAAAAGAAATTAAAAAGTAGTCTGAAAATTGTGTTTATTTAGCTTTTTATTAGATTATAATAGATAATTTTGCACAAGTTAGGAAGAGAATAGCATGTGCTGCGTGCAGTACTTGGTTCATCCACCAGGGGACAGAATACTTGGGTAGAAGCATTAGTAAATTGTAGACCAAGTATATAACAAGATCTTCCACCTGTCTTCTCACACATTTTTGTTCTAGTAAGGATTATAATTAAGTTTTTATTCCCTGATTTAATGACTTGATCAGGTCAAAGAGCTGGAGTCACGGTTGCAGAAGGAAATCTCTCGAGCAGAACTTGCTGAGAGGACAAATGCTGAGCTGCAGGAGGAGCAGCGGGCAGCCTGTGACCTGCTGCACTCCAAGGATCAGCTGGTGGAGCTGGGCCTGGCTGAGATCAGTCAGCTGAAAGAAAGCCTCCATCAGTCTGCTGCACAGCAGGAGGAGCTGAGTGTCAGGTGAGAGGCGCACGCTTAATAGTTTAATTTTTTTTTTTTTTTTACTCGAGCTGTAATAAAATGACGTATTGTTTTGTGTTTCTGTTTCCTTCAGACTGGCAGAGGAGAAGGAGGCTCTACTGAAGCAGTGTGAGGAGAATGTTTTAGCCAAGGCTGAGGAGGTCGAGCACATAAAGCTGCAGAAGGAGGAGGTCCAGCAGGAGCTGCTGCTCTCCAAAAACCAGGTCTGTACTGCTCACTTTACACAAGACCATCTTCAAAGCTTCTAGTTTATTAACTTCACTTGTTTATCAGGTTATAAAGAAAACAATTGTAAGTAAAGTTTGCTCAAACAAATATGAAAAATTTCAGATCAGCTCATTGGAGCAGTTCCTGAAGGTCCAGGAGCAGCTGGGAGCTGAGCTACAACAACTAAATAAGACAATGTCGGAGAAAGAAGAGGAACTCCGAAAGATGTACGAGGAAAAATCAGCAGAGTTGGGAGAGCTGGAGAATGAGCTGAAGGATCAGAGGAGCCAGACTGAGGAGAAGGAGCAGCAGCTCAGAGGGGCTGAAGCTCAGATCGTGACTTTGGAGACACAAAAATCTGATCTGGAAAATAAAGTTGAAGAAATGGAGAAGAAAGCAGAGGTAGAAACGGATTTCTCTGTAAAAGTCTCATTTAATGTTTTTGTTTTTAAACTTATCTTTGCTATTCATTCATGTCTAGATGTTGCAGCAGCGTCAAACTGGGAGGATGAACGCCCTGCAGGAGCAAATTGCCTCCTTAGAAGAGCAAGTAGCTGCAAACAGAGAAGCCGCAGAAGAGCTTCCAGTCCTGAAGAGACAGCTGGAGGAAACCAATCAGTCCCTCCATCGCATTAATGAGTCCCTAGAAGCTGCTGAGAAGAGTCTCTCTTCTACAAATGAAATAAAGGCCAGTCTGGAGAACGCTCTGTCTGAGAAAACAGAACAGATTTCTGCTGTGGAGAAAGAAATTAAAGATCTCACAGAAAAGATGCAAAGTGAGTCAAAGAGCCACAGTTTAGAGGTGGAAAACTTAGTCAACAAAGAGAAGAGCCTTCGAGAGCAGCTGGAGGTCACTCGGGGGTCGCTGGCTGCTGCTAAAACTGAATCCAGTTCCCGTGGAGACGAGATCCGAGCCATGAAGTCCACTTTGTCTGCAGCTTCACACGGCCTGGAGGAGAGAGATAACGCCATAAAGAGTCTGAAGGAGAAGCTCAAAAAAGCAGAGATGGAGCAGATCAAAGCTTCGGATCTCCTGAAGGAGAAGATGGTCGCCATGAATAAAATCAAGGTTGGTTAAAACTTGTTTTTTAGCTTTAGGCTAAAGTGTTACGCTGGAAAAGACCATTCAAGTTTAAAGTGTGAATTTACTGATTTAAGGTGCAGCTGGAGATGCTGCAGATGGATCTGGAGGACAACGAGTCAGCCATGAGCGTTGCCGACAATCAGATGAAGGAGCTCAAGGAAACCATAGCATCACTAAACACCCAGCTGGCTCAGAGCCAGACCCTGGTGTGTGAGATGGAGGCCAGACTGGAGGAGAGCAAAGCCCAGGTAGGGTTAGGATTTCACACGCATCTTTACTTTACTAATGAGTTTTTACTGACGGCTTCTGTCTATTTTCAGGTCTCTGTGTTAGAAACCCGTCTAGATGAGGTCCAGTCTCAGAACTCTTTGCTGGAGTCTAAATACGTCACGGCTAAGGAGGAGCTGCTGGAGAGGAGCGGTGAAATAACCCGTCTGGAGGAGGACTCGGTCAGACGACAGCAGCTGGAAGAGAGCGTTGCAGCTTTAGAGTCTAAGCTCCGTCAGACCGCCGAGTCAGAGACGAGGCTGCGGCAGACGATTCAGGACAACAATGACCGTCACTGTCTGCTACTGCAGGAGAAGGCCCACCTGGAGGTGGCTCTGAAACAGTTGCTGGACGAGAAAGAGCAAGTCGATGCTGAAAAGGCAGAGAAGAAAAAGCTGGAGGTCCGAGTGGGTGAATTATCCAAAGAGATGAAGCAGCTTCAGACTCGAGTTGAACAACTATTGGAGGAAAAAAAGCAAATGGAAGGGAAAGTTGATCAAATCGCTGCAGAAAAACTCAGAGTTGAATCGGACTATGATCGGGTTGTGGAAGAACGATCCCAGCTGGGTGTTACGCTGAGTTTGGTGAAGGAGGAGAAACTTCAGCTGCAGGGGGAACTCTGTACTCTGACCTCCGAGAAAACAGATCTAGTCTCCACTTTAAAACGGATCACGGATAACTGTTCCCAGGTGTGTGAAGAAAACACGCAACTGCAGTCCAGGATGAGCCGAACGGCCGAGGAGAACCAGCAGCTACAAGCAAACATAGAGAAGCAGCAAGAGGAGATCACTTCTCTCAGAGAGGAGAACCAGTGTGTCCAGCGCTCCCTGGTGTCCTCGGAACAAGAGCGCCAGAACCTGAAGGAGCATCTCGAGGTGACGGAGAAGAAGAATGAAGAGCACAACAAAGAGCAGTATGTCTGGAACCGTCCTCTACTTGATTTTTCCTTCAGCCTGTTTCTGGAGAGGTAAACGCGTTAATATTGTTTCACAGGAACAGGAAGTTTGAGGCAGATCAGGCTGAACTTCACCAGAAGCTCACAGTTTTACAGATGGAGCTGACTGAGCTCCAGCAGCAGCACGATCTACTGCTCCAACAGGTGGTCCAACAGCACGGCTTCATACAGCAGCTCTCAGAACCACAGGGCGGCCCAAACCCAGCAGAGGAAATCAGACACGAGGAACCAGAGGCTTCTGGGGTCTCTGGTGAGCGCTGACTGCGGTTACTTAACGTTCAACAGTTTATTTAAGTTTCTAATTATTAGCTTTTATTTCTTCAGCTGAGACGGAAGCCGAGCCAGATTTTGGTACCAGAACCGAGTTTCCTCCACTTAACGAACAGCAGGAGCTTTGTGACAAGGACGAGAGGTAATGGCGAGATTCCTACTAAACACAACATGAAAGTATTGAGTGTTTGTTTTTTATTTAATTATGAATTTAATAAACTCACCTCTGCTCCAACAGAGAGGAAGAGGCGAGCTTCAAGGCGAGTGACTCCGAAACAGGGCTGATCTATGATCAGCTGCTGGAGAAGAAGGAGACGTTTGAAGAAATGAAAAATGACGACGAGGTAGAAAATAAAGAGTCAAAGTCAATGTGGCATAACTGCAAACAGCTTTTTCATCTATGTGTATCACACAGGGTATCCGCGGGTCCTTAAAAAGTCTGAAATTTGCTTTTTCAAATATAAGGCCTTAAAAATGACAAATAATCCTTAAATACAGTTTCCAAAGGTCTTAAATTACCAAAGACCCAATAAACAAGATTCTTTTATTTCTATAACATTTTTGTGAATTTCTAGTTAGTGTTCAGCAAGTTTTGTGTACGATGTTGGCGTAAGCGGAACCGTACACATTCAGTTGGTTGTGAAAGGGGGCTATTTTTAGATGAGCACGCTAGTGGGAGTTTGCGCCATGGGGAAGTGCAACATTAATGGTAACTGGATGGCTAATCCCACGTTCGTGACGTGGTTAGCACCGGTTCCAGGCAATAGCTGGAAATTATAGCTTAAATTTAATTTTAAAAACTAGCTTAAATTTGGTCCAAGTGGCCTTAAAAAAGGTCTTAAAAAGTCTTAAATTTGGCTCCCTTAAATCTGCAGATACCCTGATCACAGCAAAACGATGTGTTTGGATTATTTACAGAACTGATTTTTAACTTTTATTCGTTCAAGGTTTCAGAAAATCAGCCTGAAACTTGTGACTGGCCTTCCGCTCCGAGTCCTAAACAATCTCAGAAATCACCTGGTGAGTTATTTTGTATTTATACCTCTGCTATTAATAATTTTACAGAATGACTGAAACTGTCTGTCTGTCGGTCAGAACACAAATCCTCACAGGAACAAGACTTCAGCTCCTTTAAGGAACTCTTCTCAAAACAAGAGGGCCAGCTGGAGTCTCTCCGCTCAGACTGTGACCTGCTGAGATCTGAGCTGCAGCTGAGAAAAGAGTTGACCTCTGACCTGGAAGTCCAAATTCAGAGCTTGGAGCAGAAAGTTCAGGCTGCAGAGCAGGCGGCTCATGATGCTATGCATCAGCTGAGCACCACTTTGGAGGCAAAGAAAGTTCAGGATGAGGAGGTAGAAGGACAGCACGCTGTCAGCGTCTCAGTGATGTTTGTAGTCCAGAGGTTTTTACGTTTGGGCTTTTCTTTAGGTGACTCAGCTGTTGGAGGAGAAGGAAACGTTAACTCTACAACTGCAAACGTCTAAATGTCAGCTGATGGACGTTGTGGAGATGCTGGAAGGACTTGAGATGGCAAAAGGTTTGTCCTTAAATCTCAAATTGGTGTTTGTTTCTTCTATTTGTGGCATTAATGAGATGTTTTTACTTTCTTCTGTAGGTGGATGGGATGAAAAGTTCCTTCAGCAGGAGAGTGAGCTGAAGAGGGTTCGCTCAGAAAAGGCGAACCTGGAGCAGCACATACTGGGAATGGAGTCGGAGCTGGAGGCCATGCAGGTGGAGAGCGGCAGGCTCAAAGAAGAAGTGGAGACGCAGAAGAGGACTTGTTCAGGAATGGAGCAGCAGATGAAAACGCTCCAGACAGAAGTGAGCACTCTGAGCTCAAACATCAACAAATTAGCTCAGGATCTTCTGATTTCTGTTGAGGAACATAACCGAGCTGGACTAAATGTTTTAATTTGTGTCTGCAGACAAGCCAGCTGAGATCTGAACTTGTGTCCTGCACTGAAGACCGAGATGAGTTGAGCCAGTCTTTGGGTCGGTGGAGAGAAAAGGCTCACAGTTTGGAGAAGACTGACTGTGACACCAGGAATTTAATATCCATCCTGGAGGATGACATCAGAGCAGGAGGGAAGGAGAAGGAAGTCCTGCAGAGTAGTGTGGAGAAACTCGAGGCACAGAGGGATCAGGTAACTATTGAAAGATCGAAGAAGAAAATATGTTTTCACTGGTAGTTTTTACTAAAGTGATTCTTTCTGTCCACACAAAGTTGTTGGAGCAGGTTAAGGTTCTGGAACAGGTGATTTCTCAGCACAACGGAGAAACAGAGGAGCTGCTTGGTCGTCTCAATCAGATCAGAGAAGATCAGACCTCCAGCAGTCAAAACACAGAGTCCATGGCCGGCAAGATCCAGGTCTGCTTAAATTAAACCCCAGAAACCGTCTTTCTTCTTAGAGTTTTTGATCCTAACGTTCTGCTTCCCTCCTGCTTTTAAGGCTTTACAGGGAGAAGTGTCCTGTCTGTCTCAGTCTCTGGAGGCGTCTCTGTTGGAAAAAGGAGAGATTGCATCTCGTTTGAACTCCACTCAGGATGAAGTCCAGCAGATGAGGACCGGCATCGAGAAGCTCCAGGTCCGCATCGAGTCTGATGAGAGGAAGAAAAAGAAGATGGGCGAGCTGCTGAAAGGTAACCCTTAACAACAAACCCTCTAGGGTCACCTTCACAACCGTGTGTTTGAGTTAATGTGGCGTTTTGTTTCTGTAGCTGCCCAGAGGAGATCCGACTCGCTGCAGGATCGCATCGATGCTCTGCAGCGAGAGAAGGAAGATTTGGAGCAAAGTCTAGAGGCAGCTGTGATACAGGTATTCAGTTAAACAAAAAAACATCTGACTGTTTAAAATATTCCTTTCTTATTTAGATTTTCTCTTCAACAGGCTGAAACATCCAAAGCTGAGCTGGAGGATGAGAGGAAAAGGGTACCTTCATGTTAACTTTAACACCTTCTGGGCCTTTCTTTAATACCTGCTTTGCTTTTTCCCTAAGAGTCTTTGTTTGCTTCTCAGGTGGAAGAAGAGAAGAAGGAGCTGAACAAGAAGCTTTCTGACCTCTCTGCCGCCCTTGACAGCCTGAGATGTGAGAAAGCACATCTGGAGAGGGAGCTGGAGGCCAAAAACGGTGAGATCGAAGAGCTGAAGGCAGCCAAGGATGAGTTGGAAAGAGGGCTGGAAAGGGCGGAGTTGGACAGGAGAGAGGAAGAGGAAAGGCAGAGAAATCGAGTGGACGAGCTGGAGAAGGGACGAAGAGAGGATGCGGAGAAACAAATTAGGCACATAGATGATCTCCTGGCCCAACTGGGAGCCTCTCGGGAGAGGGAGGGTTCACTGGAACAAAAGTGTGTGGAAACGGAAAGAGAAAAGCAGAAGATCCAGTCTGAGCTGGTGGAGCTGGACAAGGAGAAAGAATTTCTGTGTGGTTCACTTCAGGAGCTGCAGGCAGATGGAGAAAGGCTCTGCTCTCAGCGGGACGACCTGAGGACACAAATGGAATCTTTGGGAGAAGAAATAAAAGATCTTCAAACACGTCTAGAAGTTAAAGAAGAAGAGCTGCGAGCTTCGGAGAAGGAGAAGGAGGAAGACACAAGAGCATCCGTTAAATCCATCTCCTCTCTCACAGCAGAGAAAGAGCAGTTAGAGGAAAGAAACGGGCGACTAGCAGAAGACAAGGAGAAGCTGCAGCTGAGGCTGTTCACGCTGGAGGAGGAGAGGGAGAACGTGCTCTGCACTCTGGAGTCTGAGAAACAGGAGAAAGACAAACTGAATCAGGAGAGAAGAGCGTTGGAAGAAGAGAGGAGCACGCTCCAGAGTCAAATCTGCCTGATGGAAAAGGAGAAACAGGAGTTGCATCAAACTCTTTCTCTATCACAACGAGAAATGGAGAAAACAGAGCAGGAAAAACTGAAATTAGAGGCTGAAAAAGAACAACTGCAGTCCTCGGTTTTTAAACTAGAAGAAGAGAAGAAGAACCTGTCCTCGGTCGTTTCTCTGCTGGATCAGGAGAAGCAGCAGGCAGAGGAGGAGAGAGAGAGGCTCAGAGAAGAACGTGAGATTCTTCAGACGACTGCCGCATCTTTGGAGAAGGAACTAGAAACAAACAGACGGTCCGTCTCAGAACTCGGCAAACAGGTGTGTGAGCTCAAAGATCAAAAACAGGGCTGGGCTGGAAAATTCCCCCAATGAGGTGGATTCATGTTTGGTATTTATTCCCTCTCCAGGTGTCTGACTTAACGTCTCAAGCTGCTCGTTTGTCTAAAGACAAAGATTCTGCTTTAAGCAAAATGAGCCTGTGGATGAAGTCCTGCAAACAGCTGGAGCAGGAGAAGCAGATGCTGTTGGACAGCTCAGGTGGTTTAATCATCCAATTGGTTAACAACATCAACCAATTAAAGTCTTTAAAAGTTCTACATCTGTTTTCTTTTGTGTCTAGAGAGATTTTTAGTCTCTACGGAAGGAGCAGCTGGTTGAGTCGTGTTTTGTCTTCTCTGGTTTCAGAAGGACGAAGCAGCGAGGACCTTCAGACCCAAGTGAACCTGCTGAAGAAGGAGGCAGAGGAGAGGCAGAAGGAAGCCGAAGGCCTGAAGGCTTCCCTAGAGAAGAAAAAGATGGAGTCAGATGAGAGACTAGAGGAGAATCGTAGAAAAAACAAAGAGCTGAAGGAGCTGACGGACTCCCTCGACAGAAAGAATAAGGAGATTGAGGAGAAGGATTGCGAGTTGGAGGAGGTGAACAGACTTCTGGAGGAGAAAAGCAGAGAGGCTGATGAGAGCTTGGATAAATACTGCAGCTTGATGGTTAAAGTCCATAAACTAGAGGAGAGCAACGAAGGGCTGAAGGTACGATTGGAGCACTTATCTGCAGCTCAGCACACTAATGAACCCAACGACGCAGACAAGCGCCGACGTTCAGGAAGGAAGTCCTCCAAACCGCAGGAAGTTAAAAATGATATGGAGAACCTGGTCCCCTCAACGGCTCTCAGGTCTCCCCGGGGCCCGTCTGCTGGGAAACGAGGTGTCGGCGAGATGAGCGACAAAGATGGCGCCCAGGAAGCTCTGCACAATCTGACAAAGAAGATCAAAGCCAGCGTCGTCATGACAACGCCCAAACCGGGACCTGAGCAGGAGGATGAAGAGTTCAGACCAGAGGGACTTCCTGAGCTGGTGCAGAAAGGTGGGTGATGTTCTAGAGCTGCAGAACTTTACCAACATCTGGCCTCATAACAGAGTTCATTCTCCCCCTCCGTCCTTCAGGGTTTGCTGATATTCCTTTAGGAGAGGCCAGTCCGTTCATCGTGAGGAGAACCACGGCGAGGCGCTGCAGCCCGCGGCTGGCCGGCCGGCAGACTCTACCCGATGCCAAGGTGAGCAAGATTTAAGGAGCTGTTCCAGGTGGAGAGGAAAACTGATTATTCCTTGTTAATCTGTGGATTTCTTTCTTCAAATATCTCACCTGCTGTTTTAGTTTAAGTCTTTCATGTTGTTTACCCTCAGGTTTTGGGACCCATCCCACTCCAGAGCCCATCTTTAATGGCGAGTCCGTCCCAACGGAGTGAAGACGAGGCAGAGCAGAGAGAGAGGCAGGTTTTAACAGATCAAAGTGCACAAGGTGACAACTGTAAGATCCAGTAGGTTCCTTCACTCCAATGTAGAAACACACGACCCTAACCAATATGTAATTCTCTACATTTACACCATCACATTATTCTATAACACACCAGTTTACTCTCTCTCTCTGCTAAAACCTGAGTCACAAATAAAAACCTACAATTATTTTTCTTTATTTTTGTTCTCAGTTAACCTTCAGAACCAGTCTCCTCTCACGTTTGTCTGCTATGGTTCACTGTCCCTGTCTGGCTGAGGACCAGACATGTTTTTTTAGTGGTTTGAGTTTATAAATAGATTATATCTGCAAAGCTTCACTTATGTGGCAGCTAAGATTGTTGCTGTAGTTTTTTTTTCAACTCTTGGAGGTTTATATATATATATTTAGAGGTTTTTCTGGTTTTGCTCCACTTTTGTTGTTTTAGTATTAAAATGTTTCTGTTTATTGTAAATAGTTTTTACAGCAAACATTCCTTTTTTTAACTAAACATTTTAAACACTTGTCTGGTCTCTGTCATTTTGGATTAGCCGCTGCTACATGCTAACTAAACATCACTTTTGTGTAGCACACACACAGGGGGGCGGTCCTGAGCCACTGTAGGTGAGTTCTGACTGAACTAAATTAAAGATTTTGGAGGATTTTACTTTAAATTGGAATAACTTTTATGGGAAAAACAAAAATGTTTTCATTTGACTAAAAAGTAAAAAGTTCAGCTTTGGAAGCAGCTTGTTAAAAATGTGACGGTATATCTAAAACTGCCATTTTAATTCTCTGCACACGATGACATTTAGCTCACAGATAATTGAGTTTGACTTCATCAGGTCAAACGTGGGACTGAATAGAGCTTCTGCCTCATTTCTCAAAGGTCTAATTCAATTCATGAGGTGGGCTTAAATTAAGACTGATTTCATTGTGCCTCACTACACACACACATACACACACTTATTGCATTATACTGCATATTAAATGTAGAATTTGCACCAAAAATAGTTGATTAATCCCTCAGACTTGCAGTTTTATTGAACTTCTTCAATATATTCTTATACTGTTTTTCCCTTGTGCAATAATAGTTCACTTAGCTTAGATGACATGTCTATACTTTAAAAATCTATCTTTAGTCCTGCCCAGTTAAGTAGGTGTGTTGAGGTTCATGTCTCTGCTCAAGTCAAATTTGAAGCATTTGTAGCTCTCCACTCCGTTTACACTAATCCCCATGGAGAAGATGCACAGCACTATAAAGGACCTGTGTTTGTATGGCGCCTTATTAGGCTTCTACAACCCCCCAAGGTGCTTCACAACACAATCGTTCATTCACACGCTGGTGGGGAGCTTTGATTCGGCCACAGCTGCCCTGGGGTGCAGTGGCAGTGGCGAGGCCTGCCGAACACTGGCGCCACGGGACTCTTGGACCACCACTGTGAAAGTGCTTCCAGATTTTGATCCATACGTTTGACCGAAAGAGCAGAAATCTGTAGAACAGCGTGAACACTGAAGATTTCATCAACTGTACTGTTTTATTCTTCGACATACAGGTCGGCTGATAAATCAGACCGATATTTATCTTTTTTTTATACATCACATCAGCCGATATACTTCTGTAGTAGAGCTGATTTAGAGTCGGGCACATCCGCAGGCACCCCGGTGCTGCTTCTGAATTTTATTTTAATGTTACATTCCTGGGTTGCACAGTGATGCAGTGGTTAGTGCTGCTGCCTTGCAGCAAGAAGGATCTGGGTTCAAATCCCGACCTGGAGTCTTTCCGCATGGAGTTTGCATGTTCTCCCTGTGCATGTGTGGGTTCTCTGCGGGTGCTCCAGCTTCCTCCCACAGTCCAAAATCATGACTGTTAGGTTCATTGGTCTCTCTAAAAATTGTCCGTGTGTGCTTGGTTGTGTGTCTCTGTGTTGCCCTGCAATGGACTGGCAACCTGTCCAGGGTGTACCCCTGTCCAGAGACTGCTGGAGATGGGCACCAGCCCCGCTGCGACCCTGCGTTAATAAGCGGGTAACGAAAATGGATGGATGGATGTTACATTCCTGACAAACTGCTTAATAAATACTCAAAAACATTCTTGCACATGTACCTGTTTTTTTATGTAACACTTGGTCTGTTTACTAATTGCTCTGATTAACTTTAGTTAAATGATTGATTTTAATACTGAGCAGTGCAAAAAAATAAGATTTAAGAGCTGGTTAAATTCAGAGCTCAGAAAGGTTCATCCACTGTTGTTATTAGTGACATTTTAGTATGCAGAGAAGGCGGGAAATGTGAAAATTGCTAAATCTGCAGCTAGGGCTGGGCGATACGGTGTAAAATCAATATCACGGTAAATTGAAGATTTCACCTCGATAAAGATAAATGGACGATAACTACAGGTATGTGTAGAAACAAAAGTTGTCCACTAGATGGGGCTGTCACGTGTATTACCGAGTCACATTTTTACGTGACTCAAGGTGGTACGGCTTCTTAAAGGGACATGAATGTTGCCAATCTACACACATCTTTTCATTTATTTATTATCAAATGTGTTGACATGGGGAAAATGATCTCGATAAGAGTCAGAAATGTCGATAATGATACATTTTCGATTTATTGCCCAGCCCCATCTGCACCACATGTCGGTGGTCGGCTGACGTTGAGCTCTAGATATCGGTATCGGCTGTTAAAAAAACATATTGCTCTATTTCTAATTTTGACACTTTTCATATGTTCTTTTAAAGGTGAATTTATCTCTGAACAAACAGGCTGATGTAAACGTCATAAAGGATTAGCAGCTTTTTGTTTCTGTGTAAACCCGAGGAACTCCGCTTTGGATCAGTTTATTGATGGAACTTCAGACATTAGAATAAGAAAATTGACCTGAGTTGGCCTTTCCCCCTCTTGTTCTGCTGGGATCTCAGAGACTTGGGGTTATTTTTAGAGAATGCTTCTCCTGAGACCTTGATTGGTTTCTTATTGGAGGATGAGATCTTAGAGCAGGAGGGGAAACACTGAGATTCATAATTTCTTCTGCTGGTGTGTGTGTGTGCGCGTGCGCATCCTGAGTGAGGGACAGGAGGGCAGGGTGAGGTTATGGGAAAAGAGAGGAGACAGTTTTGCCCTGATGTCTCTGGCTGCAGCTGTTAGCGGAAGCTGCAGTGCCAGAACCAACTCTGGCTCGGCACACGGGAATCAGGGAGATGGGCCCGCTGAGCTATGTTATCACTGCTCTCTGACTGGAGAGCGTTTGTTTGTTTATGCGTGTGTGTGTGTCCTGTACAACTGATGGACAGACCGACTGCCGGTCACTCTGCTGTATGCATGATTTGTTCCATTCTTCACTCGGCAACACTGTGTAAGCAGCAGGAATCGGTTCTGAACAGAACCCTTTTAAATGAAACCAGTTCAACCACACTGGTACCACTTCTAGACCAGCTTTACTAAGCTGGATATACGTGTATAAAACTAATGAAATTCTTAACAGCATTTATTATTCATAAATCACTTGAAGCATAATTTTGTGACTTTTTGAGCCAATTGAGGTTATTAAATTATTTATGATGGTGGAAAACAATTGTACTGATATCTGAGGTGAATTTCTGACAACTTTTAGTCCTGGATGGAAACTACCCACGTGTTCAAAGTAAAAGTGGATTTTCTTCTCTTTGTGGTCATGTTTTAAATTCTAATCTGGGTTTCTTTTTCCCCGTGTCCTGTCTGGCTGTGAAGCAAACAGAGTTGATGTCTGAATGCTGGTAACAAGCCTTACAGAGTTATTCTCAGGTGGAGCATCAAAGCGTCTGCTTTAATGTCACGCCTGATACTTAAAACTTTATTGTTTTTGGATGCTTTTTAATTCTGACCAGACACGGAGACAGAGGTGAAAGAGAAAGGAAGAAAAAAGAAGATTTCAGACCCGGTACACAAATAGATTTTATCTGTGATGAAATGTTGGTGGTATAATCCATTTAAAAGTCTTCCAGGAGGTACGTCATTGGAAAGGAAAATTTATTTAGAATGCTTTTTTTTAAAGCCCCTTAAAGCCTTTTTCACACTTTACAAATCCAAACTTTTCCCTAAACATATCCAAACTGTGTGCTGCAGGAAGGAATCTCCCTTTTACATTTTTGCTGAGTGACAGCACTGATCCATTTGAACGCCGTGTTACGGCTGCAGCTGATCCCCCCACCTTTGATGGCCTGCTGAGCTCTTTCAGTAAACGAAGTCTGGCCATGAGCCAGTCTACTGTAACTGTGTAGTGGTGTTGATTCTGGTCTGTACTTCCTGCTTTCATAACTTTACAGCACGCATCATGAGAGCTGCAGCCACTGGCTGGTCACTCATCGAGCTGTTCTGTCGCCCAGAAACTTAAGTGATCACTCATTGGGTCAGCTGCTGCTCTGAACTGTGTGTGTGTGTGTGTGTGTGTGTGTGTGTGTGTGTGTGTGTGTGTGTGTGTGTGTGTGTGTGTGTGAGAGAGAGAGAGAGAGAGAGAAAAGATACTGACTAATGTGCTCCTTAATATACAGAGTTAAATGTGGCATTGGATGTAAACGGAGTCAGTCAGGACTGAGATAAACTTGAAAGTCATGAAAACTAAAGCTAGTGGTCCTGAAGCAGACCATCACACTACTGCCACCATGCTTTACTGCATTCTGACACACACTTTCCAGAAAGATCCCCTTTTGTCTCATCAGTACACAGTATTTCCCCAAAAATCTTGGGGATCATCAAGATGTTTATATTAAACATGAGCTGGGCCTTTCTTTTTTTGTGTCTGAACAGCATTTTCTTCCAGAGTTCTCTCGCAGAGGCCATTTTTTACCTCCACCTCTTTATTGCTGAATCATGACCTCTAACTTTAACTAATTAAACCCTGCAGCACTTTGATTTCCTTTGTTATGTGACTTGATAAGTTGCCTTTTGAGATCTTTTAGCCTATTTCATATTGTCAAACAGATTCTAGTGATTTATTTAAGTTATATTAGTATTACTTGCTCTAATCAGTTAGCTGGGCTCAAGGAGTATTTATTGGACATTTGTGAAGGAACCATTTTAAAATAAACAACAATTTCAACCAATTAGCATTAGCGTGTTCATTGCATCCTTGCTGGGTTCTATGAAAATGGTCTATTAATGTGACTATTGGCAAATAAAAACATAATATCATATTTTTCTTCCCAATAAATGGCCATACTTTTAAGTACGTGATTTAAATCCTAATAAGACAGATTGATGTTTAGGTTGTTTAGGAGAGGCGTGTGAACTCATGTCTGTGATTAAGATTCACATTTTTACACAATTTGTGTGTGACTTCTGCATTTTTATGAAACACAAACAGTTTCTGTTAAAAACTCCATGATTACTCTTCTATTAATATAAAAAAAACATTTGGTGAATTTACCAAGTCGGTTTAGCTTGTAAAACTTAATTTTTGCAACTGAATTTTTAAAATAAAAAACTTTCACCAACATTTGTACAATTAGGTCTCAAATTTATTTAGGTAAAAATAATCATTTTTATTTAATTTCCTGTGTGTAAAAATGACAAACATTTCAAAACATGGCGATACGCTGAATTAAAGTTTTCTCAGCTTGTGTGAAATCCCATCTGGTCAAACGTGAAAGCTTCAGGTTCTCCTTTTGACTGGATGAAGCAGAAAATTGGACTTCAGGACAGAATTTATTTGGTGATAGAAAGAAAAGGCTGCTGATCCAACAAAGGCACATTTAATAAGTTTCTGTTTTCTCTAAATCTCAGATATTCATGTCAATAAAGCTCTTCATGACAGTCACAGGAAGTGGTAAAAACAATAGCTGAGAGTCCAGAAAATTAACTGGAAACCTTAAAAGCTTTTATAAAAAATGATATCAATAATCTCAGAAAAAGAATCTGACTTTTTTCTGAGACAGAAATTATGACTATCAGCAAAAATATTTAGAGTAAAAGCAGAGATTAACCCTCTGGAGGCAGGCGTTGCAGATTTGCAACGTTTAAATCAGTGACGGTTTTACCATAAGGCATAGGTCGGCGGCCGCCTGGGGCCCCCTTGTTTTGGGGGGCCCCCTAGCCCTGTCCGCCGGTACCCCTCTCTCAATGCCACAATGGACTATTCCTTTAAGACGGCGATGCACAAACAGGAAGTGATTGGTAGTCATTCCACTCCAATCCAGTTGGTGACGGGAATGCACCAAATTGTTGTTTGCCAAGTGCCATAAGACCAGAAATAATAATGAAAAGAGAAAGCAGAAAAAGAAGAAGAGAGGCGGGAGCGTTTGAAACAAACTCGAAGCAGTAGTCAAAACATTAAGCATGAAATGGAGTTATCCTAGTGGCTCCAATAAGAGAAATAAGCAGCTTGTTTTAAAAAAGCTATTATCTTCACTTCCAAAGTGATGTCGTTTTGAATGTAAACATAAAATGGAAGCAGAAAAGGAAAGAAAATGGAAAATGCTTAAAGGGAGGAAAACCTAGACCAAAATAGAAGAAAAAAAGGCAAAAGCACAGGAGAAGACAGCAGAGCAAATAATGAAGGCACTCAAAGGGAGAGAAAGACAGAAAAAAAGAGGAGGACTAATAAAAAGTGAAAATAACTCATGTCAGAAGAGGGTAGAGTTTCGCAAATCCATTTAAAGGTAAGATTGTCGAAAAGTTTGTGTAAGGGGGCCCCATGTCTGTGTTCGCCTTGGGCCCCCAAATTGCTAAATCCGCCACTGGTTAAAACCTACCTACCTGGTTACTCCACATACATATTTGTTGAGCATTTTTTAACTCAGAAGTTCCCCTGAAGGACTTAGTTGTTCGTCCTTTTATCAAAACTCATTTTGAGCCTGAGGGTTAAGATTTGTTTCTGCCAAGAAGCTGGAAACCTTTTTGTTTTGTTTTTACAACTGAACTAAGAAATCAAATAAACAAGAGACAAACAAAAAGTTATAGGCACTTTTTCAACATTAGCTCCTCTAATCCTGTTAATCTCTTATTTCTACCAACTGATCCATCTTCAGGCTTGTTTCCCTGATGGAGAAAAATGACTGATGGGTCAGGATTTGGCTGCATCTAAATTTCTTTCTGAAGAACCAAGCTGTGAGTAAGATGGCCTTTAGTTTATTTGAATCCTCGATGGATCTATTTTCTGAAAAGTTTCAGACTTCTCCTCTTTCTGGGTCCAGCCCGTTCATGAGCAGTCCTCCGTTTCTGACCAGGGGCGTGGTTAACCCCTGCAGCTCCTTCTCGTTCTTCTCTCGCTCGTCGTTAAAGTTGACCGACATGGTCCTCTTGGGCAGGGTGAGTTCAGGCGCGGAGCTGAATCCCAGCTCAGAAGACAGTTTACGTTTGATCGATGCAGCTCGCTGGAATCGATCGTAGATCTCAACGCTGACGCGACGACGAGTTTCTTTAAACTCTGCTGAGACGTTGGCTGTCCACTCTGCTGCATGAGCCCGGATCTCCCCCACCTGCAGAGGAGGTGGAGACGAGTGGTCAGGAATGTACAAATCAGATATCAGAAATATCCATCCAGGCAGCATCTATCATCCTTCCAGGCATTCATCATCCACCCACCTATCCATCCTTTCAGGCATCATCCATTTATCCATCCTTCTTTCCTTCCTTCCTTCCTCCCTCCCTTATCCAAATCCAGGACTCTCACAAAATCCCTCAGTCACTGTTTGGAGGAACTTTCTAGGATCTCCACCTTTTTGTCACATTCCAAATCTCAAGGATTGGACATACCAGACATACCAGTGGGTTAAGCTCATCTCCCTTTTTACCTCAACCGATGATAACAATGCTCTTGTTATTAGTGAGGATAAATTCCTGTTCCACCTGTCTTTCCTACCATCACCCATGAAGATACCTGGACTCCTTCCTAAGCGTTTTCAAGTCCTGAACCATGGTTTCAAAAGTAGAGGAGATGACTCCACGACTTAAAAAACAATTCCTGCTATTTTATTCCTATCAGCTTTTCCTGCTCTCAGAACACACCCTCCTGCATGTCTCAGATGTCTCGTTGCTGCAACGGGCCTGGTTTCTTTTGATCAGTAATCAACAGACAAACATCCTTCTTATTCACATTCTTAGCAGTTTTTTTATTCAACATGCTTTAATTTCATTGTCAGGGCATCCTGCCATGACTTCGGGCTTCTGATAATGTCACAAGCTCAGGTTCTCAGACTGGGGAGATCAGGGTGTGTTACAGCAGGACTTCGGCATGAGAGCACACACACCTCAGCTGCAGATGAAGCCCACTGATATTCATTTAATCTTGTTAAACTAATGGGGACGGAGAGCCGTGCCACTGTGTCCCAGCTGGAGACATAAGTCACGTCCTTCAACACCTAAAGAGACGTTTGTCTGTGAAGAATCAGCTGAAATAAATCTGAACATATTCACTCTCACACATCAAATCCAATTATCTGATGACAACACCTCCATCTTTCTGAAGCATCTATTATTTAAACTTATGTTCCTCTGGAGACAGCTGAATTAATTTCCATAACGTGTGCTATATTTAGAACCGTTCCATATTAACACTCAAATAGGAGCCGTGTTATATTTTTGCCTAAAAGGTCTCTCAGTCCCTTTGGAGGTGATCATAATAGTGTCTGTGTGTGTTTTAATGTCAGAAAGCAGTTAGATTAGAAAACAGTCGTATCATGAAAGTTGCAATGAATCCAAGCAGAGGGCAAATATTGATGAGATGCATGGTGGCAAGAAGGTTGCAGGTTTGAATCCTGCAGCCTTTCTGCATGGAGTTTGCATGTCCTCCACATGCATGCACAGGCCAAATTCATGCATGTAGGGGTTAACTGGTAACCTCAATTGTCCCTATGTGTGAGTGAGTGTGTGTCTTAAGTGGCCCTGAATTGTACTGGAGACAAGACCTGTGTCCCCCACTGGAGTTAGACATCAGTTCCCCATGACCCATCTCAGGAAAAGCAGGAGGGTAAGAGAGTAAATGTTGATGTGGAAGTAAAAACACTAAAAGGTCAGACAAGCGGCACAAGCAGAGAATCTGAAAATTAAAGGTACCTCCTCTTTGGTCCTCCTGGAAATGGCTCTAAGCCAGTCTCCTATCATGCTGAGGATCGCTGCAAAGTAGGCCAGTCCCACCAGGATCCAGAACCAAACCGCTGGTTTATAATAATCCAGGTACTGGATGTCTGATCCACCTTCTCACACACACACACATACACACACAGAGGGACAGGGGTGAGAAGACGTGTCAGCGTTGTGCACAGAAACATAAACGTGTAAAGTCACCTGCCACAAAGTCTCCAAATCCAATCGTTGTCAAGGTGATGACGACAAAGTAGATGGACTCCAGAGCGGACCAGCCTTCGATGTGTTTAAAGATGGCCGCTGGAAGAGCCACGAAGATCAGGCAGCCGAACAGGACAAACAGCAGCGTGGACGTGACTCGGATCTTTGTCTGACTGATGTCCCACCGCTGCAGCAGGTAAAGCACAGCAGAGGACTTTTCAAGCTGTCACAAAACCTGCTGCTGTGTCTGCTTCTGAGAAACTTTTTAACGTAGTGAAATGAAACTGTGGTAAAATATACTAATTGTAGGTATTTATGAAGTATAAATCTTTCATGATTAAAATATGCTAAAAAAAGAAGCTTTTTTTTTTACAACTTGACCGTGACAACAGAGTTTTAATTATTTCAAAAAAGGGTCTTTTGGGTGCTGCAAAAAAAAAAAAGCTACATTGACTTCCTGTCTTCTTTTCTCAATAATGGTCAGTAATGGATCCCTCTGGACTCATGAGAGCAGCAGAGGGATCATACCGAGCCACACATCTGTATTCAGATTTTTGCTTCTTCCATTTAAGACCAGTGATGCAGAATAACCATACAGGGTTTGTTGTTAACAGATTTTCTGAAAATTGTAGACCTTTTGCTTAAAATAAAGAGCCTAAAATTCAGAGTGAGTCACAAACTTATATTACTCCATTTATTCAGACTTTTCTTCCTATTTTGCTGTGTAATAAATCATGCATCCATCTCTGAAAAGTGACTCAGCCTGCAGACTTCCCTGTCTCTTGAAACCATTATTAACATATCATCTCTTGACTTTTTGCTCTCATGGTGGTGTATCATTAAATCAGGGTCATGCAGTAATTATTTTCCCACCACTGTCACCAGAGGCTGAGGTGAACATTCAGCATAACAAAGCCAGAACAATCCCCACTGTCGCACATTTAATTTAATGCATTCATTTAGATTTATTCTTAGAGCTTGCTTCGTTTGTTGCAGACAAATGTTTTGTTCTAGTGTGTTCCTGGTTTTTGGGGTTTCAGACTCACCACAATCATTTTCTCCACTTTGGTAATGCCTTTCCCGAAAATAGTGCCAAGTTGATCTCCAACACCAGCCAACAGGAAACCAAACAGGGGGATTCCAAGCAAAGCGTAGATGATGCAGAATATTCTTCCACCTTGGGTGTGTGGAGAAATGTTCCCAAACCCTGCAGGGATAGAAACTTTAAAATCCATTTCTTCTATATTTCCATCCCATGATGTTATGATTTGTTTTATGTGGATGGAGGTTAAATGCTGCCGATTGGTGCAAAGTTGTGAGTTATTTTTTAATTATTCAAAATGCATTTTCACTGCACATAAAACATGGGTTAAAGAGCAAACTAACAAGATTTCACTTTGGCTTTAACAGCTGTAGTTTCTACTGCTGCAAGTGCACAACACCAAAACTGAAACTGAATAAGCTCAGTTAAAAAAACAAACAAACAAACAACTGAGACCAGAAAACTGATGAAAATACTTAGATGTGACAACATAGGTAAAAGTAAGAGTGTGTGTTACTAACAACTGGATTAAAAAGTTTTACTTCAATGAACACGGAAAAATAACAATAAAAAGTTAGATGAAAAGGAAAATACCAATGGTTATTCCTACCAATGGTTGTGATGACTGTCCCAGCAAAGAAGAAGGCGGAGCTCAGATCCCACAGGCTGCTGTGATTGGTCGGTGTTCCTGCAGGGTTCACCCCTGACCTAACTGCTGACACAACTTGCTGAAGAGAGAAATGAAACTGTAAAAAGGTTTCAGGTACAGATCAGAATTACATGCAATTTCATAAAGTTGTGTTTTGCCTTACGGATAAAGGATGAAATTAAACATATGAATTTTGAGATGAGGAGAACTGCAGGAGTGAGAGTGCTTTAAAGTATAAAGTCTCAAGGAGTTTCCTAGGAAACAACATCGATGTTGTAACTCATTCTGTGGCTCAGAATGTTTTGTTGTTGTGATGCTGAAACTGTCCGTGGTGCTGAAACTGGCTGCTGTGTGCTACATATTCCCAAAATTTATCCAAAATGAGGATTAAGATCCTGGTTCTGGAAGCTTTATAGATCAATACAAACTTCAACTTGTTCTCTGAAATGTTAATAAACAGCATTCTAATTACCTGGAGTGTGAAATAAAAAATTTTGAGATGTTAAAAGCTGTTGTGACTAATCACTTTTTGTGCCCTTGTGTTTATGATTTTTTTTCTGTCAAGTAATTGTTCCAGTTTTATAGGAAATGTGTTGATTTAACTGGTTCTGAGGCGATAAACGCTAATGTCATGGTTTCAGGCAGATTAGGCAGGTAGACTATTTTCTTAGCCTGGACCACTATAAAAACAAACAGCGACATTTTTGCGCATGTTTGTTTGTATTGTCATAGTTTGAGAAGTCTCACCTTCACCAGCTCCTCCAGTTGGCTCTGGTTGACACAGGGGTGTCGGGACAAGAACTCCAGTTTCTGTGAGAGGATGGCCAGACGCTGGGCACTAAAAGACAGAGAGGCAGTAACATTTCTGTGTTTTACAGACATTTTACCAAGCTACAATTACTGTGCTGAAAGACTGGAACTCACCAAAGGACTGAACATCTATAGTGATTTAGAGTTTGATAGCACCACAAAACAGTGAGAGGACATTTGTGCTTCATTCTATGCTGCTAAACCATGTCACTCTGTGCCGGTGCAGTCTGCCCCCACTTAAATAACTAACAAAACACCCATAATCATGTTACTTTCTGATGTTTGCAACAACTATTTAATGAGTTTAAGTGTTTATGATCCCCTGAGAGCTGGTGGCATTTGTGTCTTGGGGGAAAATGAGGAAACAAAGCACTCAGGTGTGCGTTTCTCAACAAAAAGAGGTCAGGCGTGTCAGGAAAAGGTAGACATTGTTGCATCTACGGGGGTGGACTGGCAATCTGGCATACCGGACATGTCCTAGTGGGTTGGTCTGGTCCCCCCTCAAATTTGTCTTTATTAGCCAAACCCTAATATTTATTGAAGCTTGCTTCTAGTGACCTCTGACCTTTCAGGCTTCTCCATGTGCAGCAAGAAAAACTGCAACCAACTGCTGAATAACTGCAAAATTCCAGGATGGGAAAGTTTAGGGATGCTTTCTTTGTGAACCTGCCCATTTGTAGTGAATCTGCCTCCATGAACCAAACACACACACACACTCACCACACACACACACACACACACACACACACACACACACACACACACACACACACACACACACACACACACACACACACACACACACACACACACACACACACCAATCTACCAATAGCTCAAAGAGGAACAGTCAAAATCAGTCAAAGACCAGCATTTATCTGAGATCGTAGTATTTGTGTGACTACATTACAGCTTTTAGGACAGTTTTCAGCAGCTCTACGTCAGTTGGACAGGACAGAGCAGGTGGGATGGCTTAAAATAATAAGGAAAAGGTTCTCCTGCCTACCTCTCATGAGGCTGCTCCAGAGACCTGAAGACTGCTGCTCCTATCACCAGGTACAGAACCACCAACAGAAAGATGGCTGTCACCGTCTTCCTCTTCATCACCGTGGCGACCATCTGCAACACATAAGCTACAGTCCAGGAACATCTACAAACAAAGGATGGGTCCAAAAATTCTGATTTTGTTTGTCACACCTCACTTTGCTCCTGAGGAGTCTGTGTGATTGGCTTTGTGGAGAAGGAGAGGCGGGGCTTAGAGTTGTGAGTGGCAGATTTGGGGTCCAATAAATCCGGAGCTGCCACTGTCAGGAGAAATTAAAGAGCAAGTCACCTCCTACCAGAGTCTAACTCCACTCCCACTTCATGTTTGAAAAATGCAACAAATGCTGTTGCCTGGCAGAGCGAGAGGGCGGAGCTGCTAACAAATACACACACACACACACACACACACACTCAGGCTCATGACAGCATTGTGACATCATAATGTACCAGTTTACATCATAGCATACCTCTCAGCCAATAGCGGTGGCAGATTTAAATTCAAATACAGTGCAGAGTTTTTACCTGACAACGGCACAACACTGCCAGTTTGAGGCAGAATATTTAAATTTTAACTAAGATGCACTGAAGTGCCAAATTATTGACTACACGTGTCTGCAGCACGATTAGACACTCGTTTATTTAGTTTATCAGCAAAAAAAGTTTATTTGGGGGTGACTTGCTCTTTAATCAGAAATTATAGTTATTTGGTACAAAACATTTCTTCATCATGATGCTAAAAAGGAAATGTGGGTATGTTAATCAGTTTTAAACAAAAATACAGTTACTGCCCTTATTTTTCCTCTATTGTAACTTTAAAAGGTAATATGACACAAACAATCACTCACAAACACTATGAAATATGTTAAATGATTATTTTAACAAATGTATGTAAGAAAGAACAAACCTAAGAGACAGATTTAGAGCTAAAATGGAATTCCTTCTCCTTATTGGAACTTTGCTCCTCTCCTTCCTGCTTTTCTTTTAAATGTTTTTGTTTGGGTTTAAATTTTAAACAAAAGTCGTCACAGTTCACTTCCATCCACATGAGATTAGACCAAACTGTTCTGAAATTTTACTGCCAACCTGGTGTTTTATCAAAACTTGAAAGCTTAATAACTTCTTGATAATCTGAAGTCTCTAGTAATTTTAAATAAAAAACTTTCATGTATTCATCAGTCCGTGAATGAAGGTTTCTCATGCTGCACCTTCTGCACTGTAACTGCTCACCCCTGAACTTTGTCTTTTTTCTTATCCTCAATTCTGAAGTGAATTTGTGTTTGATAATTGTGCTGTTGCTAATGGAAAGCATATTGAATTGCCTCTGTGTATGAAATGAGCTAGAGCAGATATATGAGCAGGTGAATCTGTTTGCAGCTAATGTTAAAAATAATGTCATCAGGTATGGAGGAGGTTTCACGACGAGGTCTGAACTTACTGGTAGTTGTTGGCTATCCGATGCCCTCTGCTCTCCTGTTCTCCTCATCCGAAGCTCTCACTGTGTTTAGGGGAATCTTTCCTCCTCCGTGGTCCTGAGGAGGGTGAGCTGACCGACGCTCCGTCTTCCTTCTTCTGCTCTTCTTGACTCTCACCGCTGGCCGGACCCTGACACTGATGCTGCGTGGGTTTTATTCCCTCCACGTGCCACAGCAAATACTTTGCTCTGGTCTGTTTCCCTGTTCCAGCTCTGCAGCATCCACTGTTCGCTCGCGCTCTGGCTTTTGAGTGCACTGATGGAGAGGTGGAATACCACAGAGAGGAGGGAGGAGGTGGTGGGGGAGGCATGGGGTGAACTGGGGGCCAAATGAGACCCTATTCTGGATTTTTAAAAAAAGGTTTTGTCATTTCTAAATCTGTGTAATAAGTTCAGAGTTTTAGGTACAGATGTTTGAATTTATTTTTCAAGTTTTCAAACCTGGAATTTTACTCTGATTTCTAAACACAATCTGTTGTCAAGCAAATACAAAGACCAGACTGAAAATGAACAACAGGCCAACTTTGGGAAAAGGAAAGGAGAAAAGTAAAGAAGTGAAGGATGGTTGTATCAGAACAAGGAAAAAATAGATAAACAGACATTTAATTATTATTATTGGGTTTTTTCCCCAGGGGAACCCAAGTTAAAACAGGAAAACAAAGATAACATATTTATGGATATGAAAAATCAACATGAAATTATGACATCATATGAAACTTTTTTATTGCTAATCATTTGAAATAATAACATTCATAACAAGACCAACTTTAATATTTTTGCTGCATACTTAGAAAAATAATAGTTAATAATAGTAAAACAACCTTCTTCTTGTTCTATTTATTCTGCACCAAAGCAACCACAACAGAAGTATTAAATAATATTTAACCTGATCAGCTGCTGTAAAACTAGTGATTAGCAAACAGAGCTGGTTTATTATCACACCGTTCAACCTGACACATCTTATTGGATATTTACTCACATCACCGTGGTCTCATTTAAAGCCCAACCTTCAGATACAGAAGAAAATATTCAGCTAATAATTTATTCAGTTTGATGTCCAGTTTCTGCTCAGATTCATTGTTTTCACACATTTCATAATAAACATTTAGATCGGTGGCGGAGGAGTTAAGTGTCCGCCAACATTTGCTCAAGCCCTGCTCAGTCTCTCGCAGTTACACAGATGGTGTCAGTGCATTTTCTTTTTATTTAAAAAATACAATACTGATTAATTTGCTGCAGAAAATGCCTCATTTAGATCGATGTCCAGCTGCAAACACAAAGTTCTCATTTTACTTCTAATCTTTCCATTTCCGAGAGCATCAATGAGTCTGTTTCACACATTATCATTTGACTTCTCTGCAGAAATATTACTCCAGATGGGAATTATGTTCATGTTTGTGTGCTGCAGCAGATCATGCAGAACTAGATGTCTGCTGGTGCAGGTGGTTCATTCGCACAGCAGTGAGCTTCATTTCATTAAGTCAAAAACACACTATGTTTAGAATTAAAGCACAAAAGTTGAAAAGACACATGAGTTGTTCTTAATTGACAAAAAATAAATAAAAAAAAATACAAAAGAACTAACACTCATGAATCTCTGTTTTCCTTGAGCAGAACGTTTTCTGTAACAGTCTGGCCTTCACATTTAATTAGATCAAATTTCCATTGGGAGACTTTTGATGAAACGTTCCAAAACATTCATTTGGTTCCTTTTTAAATAATGTCTGGTAGAACGAGTCATTTTCTTGGACTTGTTGTCCTGCTGCTTGAACCATTTCTGTGTGTGAGTGTGTGTGTGTGTGTGTGTGTGTGTGTGTTTTCCTTTGGCGCACCGGTGTGATTTGCAGTTTATTGTTCCATCAATAGCGACGAGCTGTTCTGGTCTGGACGCACAGAAACAGGAACAGAACATCAAATCCTCAGGCTTCACCCAAGCTGAAATACACCATTTTAATAGAAATGCTCTTAAACTGTTCCCTTTAACTTAATATACAATAATTTTTCTAACCTTTATTTAAATACATTCTAGATCATCAGGTTTCACGTTATTTCTGACATGAGCAGCAGAAAGCTGAGTATGGACGGTAGCAAGTAAAGAACAACACACACACACACACACACACACACACACACAGAGCTCCATACTGTGAGTTTGTGTGAAATAGTTGCTGTCACATTCCACAAGATAAATCCTTAGGATTATAGATCGCCCATTGACCAGAGGAAGCACTAGTTCTGTTGCAGTGGTCACATACACACACAAACGCATGCACCACACGCATGCACACATGCACAAAAAAAATGCATGTACGCACACACACACACACACACACACACACACACACACACACACACACACACAACAGTTACATGCTGCCACAGTCACAATGAGGATGTTTCTGTTTCACGTCAGCAACAAACACCAAACTTCAATTTCCAGATGGACACATAAACACACTCAGGTGGCAGTTCTTCCTCACTAGGTTCTAATTGGAGACTTGTGTCCAACTTCCACATAATGGTCTGGGGACACGCAGGGTCATTTGGTGCTCAGGGGCCTCCACACAGTCAGGGTCAATTAACTGAAAGACTTCTTAAATACAGCCACACACACAGGCATGCAGACACATTTCTGTTTCCATGAAGTCAGGAGACGTCAGTAAAGTGCCCCAACATAGGCTACACTAATAAACACACTGGCGTGTTCATGTGGACTAAAAAGACACCAGAAAAGGAAGTTTTAGGTGACATTGCCATAGTGTTTTCTAAATGTGCAACGAAAGCTAAACCAACAATTCTGAGAGTGAATGATTATTCTGCATCAATTCTGGGATTTGAAACAGTGAATGCTGCTTTGAATGCAAATTTTCTGAACAGAATTTGCTCAGAAGTCAGTTGCGAACATTTTGAGGTCACATTTGAGAACACTTGTCTATTGGACTTGGATAAAAACATGAGTTTGAGCAAAAAAAAAAAAAAAATCAAAACCATGATAGATGCTAGGCATTTAATCCAGTAGGTTTCATTAGGTCAGCAGGAGAGTGTATTTAGTGTTAATTCACTGATTTTAAAACACTTATAAAACACAACTTAGAAGCAATATTTAGCTTTCAGAAACAAAAGCAGTCATCGATGAGCTCAGACTAGTTCCAGTTTGATCAGATGTAGAGCTAAAAGTCGTCTCCATGACATAACGATGTTTCTGCTGCGAGAGGCCCACAGGTCCAGGATGGATTGGAACAGCATGTTCACGCAGCAGCAGTGGCCACCAGTGTACCCATTATTGCTGTAATCATATGTTGAAAGTACATTGGGGTCCAGGGGTCAAAAATAGCTCACAGAGTTTTGATTGTAGGAGGCCCCAAAACAGAAGAAGCTAATCCATGTTACATAACATAGAAGAGATGGCCTCACTTTAGGACCTCTGTGCAAGTGTGTGTGTGTGTGTGTGTGTGTATTTTAGGATTTAGGATAGCATTAAAATTGGAATTTTAGCCTAAATTGATGATTACAGTTTGCCTGGCATGCCAGACTAAATACATTTATAATTTAGCTTTGCAAAGCAATACTTTTGTCTAGTTCTCTAGGCTAGATTTTAGTGGTATTTTAGGATTTTTTATTTCTTCTAGACAAACAGTTCTATTCCAGACTGTTACTGTGAATAATATACATATAAAACTTTAATTCATAACATATTAATAAATATCTTTTATAGGTAAAATAGAATCCAGTTCTATCCTTTAAATACATGTTTGCGACTTTCAAAAAGTATTATTTTTTTGTAAATAAGACATTCTAAAGACTGCCCAGTGTGAATGTGGGAACGGAGGTTTGTTTATGTGTGTAAGTTGTTCTGCAGGTTTTTCTAATTATCTAGTTGAGTAAAACAGCAAAGGAACAAAACACACACAAACCTAAATATGTGGTCAATTAATCTGTTTTCTTTTTTCTGTAATTGAACCGTTTTCTTCTTCAAGTCATGCAGCTAATTAAACTAAATAAGACATTGTGGTTTTTTTTCTTGTCCATTATTATGCCAGTCTAAAATTAGGTGAACGTTTGTCTCATGAATAAGTTTTTTTTTGGATGAAGTCGTTTAAACTCTTTCAGGCTCAAAATACGTTTTGATAAAAGGACCAACAACTAAGTCCTTTGGGGAACTTCTGAGTTTAAAAAAATGCTCGTGAAATACGTATGTGGAGTTACCAGGTAGGTTTTAACGTTGAAAATCTGTAACGCCTGCTTCCAGAGGGTAAGTGCTTTTTTTGAAGGCTGTATCAATTATTATAACTCCAACTTTATTTGACAGAGAAATTAATTAAAGTCAGAAAACTAAATGTAATCTCCGAGGCAAGTGTTTGTGCTTTGTCTGATTAAACTACTAATAATTACTTGAACTTTAATCAAAAATGAAGCAAAGTAAAACTTCTGTTTGAGCGAATTAAGGTTTACACTGACCTCGTGTGGTGGAGTGATGGCATAGCACAATGTCTCACCCTCACCTGCGTGGATGAATTAGGATTAATCTGTTTCCTCACTCAGTCTGGTTTGTGAGAGATGAATGTGGGATCTATTTAATTTGACAACAACAAAAGCCATGTGCCTTTATTTTTGTGTGTTTTTTTTTGTTCCATGAAATGACTATGCAGCATCTGTGCTGCCAAAATAAAAGCTTATTATCTTTAATTGTAGGCCTACCAACCGCCTGGCACTTCCTGATAAAGTGAGTAATTTACAGGTATCTGGAGGCCGTGAGCAGGTTTGTCCGCTCGCGCCGCCGCTGGAATGTGATCGTCTGTGAGGACGTGGCGCGGCGGAAAACTCCTCTTGTCAGAGCGCCTGTCCGCGCAGACTCACCGCTGCAGCGGTTCTGCCCTTCCACGTGGACCCTGTCATTCACCCAAACACGCAGCGGTCTCCATAGCAGCCGGGGAGTTGTGCGCGTGTGCGGCAGCCGTTGCGCACTGCGCAGTGCAGAGCGGTAGGGCGGCGCGCGCAGGGCGGCACGGGACAGAGCGGAGGTGTTCTCCAGAAATGAACCTTTAACCTGCTGAAAACTGCGCTTCTTCTCTGTCAACACGCAGACAGGTGAGTTTATTTTCCTCCCACAGCAAAACGCCACCCTTAAAACATCTGCGGGTTTGCTTAAATTACTTCTGTCCGTTCAAATGTTCATTCAGCGCGTTGCTACTGATGCTGATGTTTTAAAAACCTGCTTATTCGGCATTTTTGTTGCTATGTAGCTTAATTATTTAATCTTCAGGGCAGTAGTCGTGCTGCTAGCATCGCTATGCTGACTGTCCACAGGAGGAAGCTGCAGGGAGAGAGGTGGATGATTGCTTGCCTATGTGAGGCGTAATTACGTGCATTCTTCCACCGACAGGAGAGATAAAGCAAGCTGAGATGTTTAACAGATTCTGTCATAACGAAGCATAAAGTCTGCCATCTCTGGGAATAAAGAGAGGTGCAGGACCGCAGCACAGTCTGCAAAGTCTATTTTTTTGGCCATCATCCCTTCACTTATAAATCATGTTATTTTTATTCACTTGTTACAGATGCATCGATTCTGGTTCTAAAGGCCGATGCTGATGATGGATTTTTGTACAGCTCTGTGACCTGCAGATACCGATTTAACTGATTCCAAATCCTCTCAAAACGCACAATTACCAGATCATATTCATTAGAGAACACGTTAGCTTGAAATGTGTGGTTATGAAAGCACAAACCTCCTCATAAAACAGCCAGTGCTTGCTTTGTTTGAAGTAGGCTCAGCAATAATGTTTTTATTCTATTGCTGCTTGTAAGTGGTGCATTCACAAGCTGAAAGAAAAACTAGATTGTAGATTGTTTTCTGCACTTTGTGCAATTTAGTCAAGCAATTGCATTTTTGTAATGTGCAATGTAAAATGTCAGTTTAAATTTATTGCGGTGTTACAAAGATATTTAAACAATCAAGTTATGAGCTGAAACTTTTAAGTGAATGAAAATAGATAAAAGTCACTCTTATTATAATTATGATATTGTGCTTCAGGTGTGCTCATGGAGTCTCACCTGGACCGGCTCGCCCCACTGGTCCTTTCTCTGTACCTGCTCATACACCTGTGCCTGGCAGCGCCAGGTCTACCTGGGACACAAAGGTAACAACGCTGCTCAGCTCATGTAGATATAAGTTCCTGAGTGAAAAATTCATGTTTTTTCATTTTTTAACTGAATATTCACACGAAGACGTGAGAACAGAATCAGATCTCTGGTTGCTTCATGAGTAAAAACATGGCAAACGTGATTTATCAACACAAGTCACTGATGATATTTTAGAGCCGATCCTGTTTGGTAAATCAAAGCAAAAATCGTTTTTCTATTCATCTCGTCAGAGAAGACTCACTAGATTCCCATCCTCCACCTGGTGCACTTCCCAATCCCTTTGGAACCGGAGAAGAGGAGCGCAGGTGAGTGATGTCACTGATAATCTTTTCATTTCTGTCAGGAACCTCACAGCTCCATAAAATTAGATGTAGAACATTTTTGTTGCTCCAGGAAAGAAAGATAAAGCATTTTTTTACATTTTTATACCCTAACTCTAAAGTCATTGATAGAATATGTCAGATATATTCATTTTCAAATTGTTTTTTGATTGAACTTTAGTCAGTTTGTCCTAAAACCTTACGTTTTTTACTGTGTTGTGGTGGACAGCTGTTGTGATGTCATCATCATGTGGACTTTGGTTGCTCTGTTGTGCTAATGATATGGCCACCAATCACAGATAAGATTAAATGTACAATAACTCATAACGTTTCCTGTATTTGGATATTTATCAGGCATCTTTGTTAATTAAACTTATGTCATCAACTTCCTCAAAACTGTTTCAGTTTCTGTTTGTTTAGGAAATTTGAGACGGTGAGGCTGCAACAGTCGATAAGATTACTGGATGTGTGCACTGCTGTTTTACACCCTGCGCAAACGTTGCACCTCGTGTTATTTGCATGAAAAAAAAAATCCACATTTAAATTGTGAACTCCATTTCCTCTACTTGAGGCTGCAGCTCCTACAATCAGAGTAATCTCAGTTGTTGGGAGAACAGAGATTGGATGAATGTGTTTGTGCAACGTTCAGCTGTCCAAAATAATAAACAGCAACTGATGATCAGATAAGGAAGTTACAGCTTCTCATTGTGCGTTATGTTATGAATAAAGAAGGTTTTAAGATGTACACATGTACGGTTTAGTTCAGTTAAAGCTATCCTATTTAACCTATTAAAAATGAAAATCTTACACCATGTCAGATCAGATTTATTGTGAACTTTTTCTTTATGTATGTAGAAGTTAATGTTTCATATTACTTTGAAGAATAAACGTTTTCTAGAGCTGAGATCTGTGACTTTAGTTAACGTAACGCATCCAGGGTAGCAGAAAGACAGATATATGGATGAGTAACGGGATGTATGTCTAGAAATTCTTTACTTGTTTTACTTCATAAATATCTCTATGTTGTTGTTGTTTTTTTGTGATCACAGATTGTTGCAGAGTTTCGTTCAGTCCAGTCTGAAGAACAGCCAAGACGGAGCTGAGATCAGGTCCTGGGAACAAGGTAGACCTCACCTCTAAATGTGTTAATTTGTTTAGCTTTTTGTTGCTTAGCTCTCCGTATTGGATCCATCAGATAAATATTATTTCTGTATCTGTTTCTACCTGGCAGTTTTAACATGTAAACATTAAATAATTGAGGTTTCACACTTGGCAAAGGAGCTAAATGCTATGGATAAGGATGAAACCAAAGATTAGGGAAACAAGATTACTTCTAAAAATATATATATAGAAATTTGAGTGAATACACTGCTGTCAGAATGCTATAGCTTTATTTAAGAAATGTAGAAAATTGTCACCTTTTTGCATTTATTTGCTTAAAGTTTCCTGACATTTTGATGTATTAGTGTTTTCAGTGTGTGTGTGTGTTTGTGTATTAGTGCTTATAGTGTGTGTGTTTACAGTCTAAAGCTCAATCCCTCGTGTTCAACATTGTAACTCGTCTCCTCTGCTTTGTCTCAGAGGTGTTCTTCCTGTTCCGCCTTTACGACTATGATCGCAGCGGGTTTTTAGATGGCTTGGAGATGATGAAACTACTCTCTGACTATAACTCTCTTCATGCATCTGGAGCAGAAGCCAGTGAGATGGTGAGCAGGAGTGACTGGAGGTGTGTGTGTCTAATCTGATCTGATCTGGGTTTTTTCTGACTTCAGGTGGTGTCAATGGTGGACTTTTTACTACAAACTCAGGATCTAAACCATGATGGCCTGCTGAACCCGTCTGAGCTGCTCTCTCCCTCATCCTTCCACACACAGGTATTGATCACACACACACACACACTACATCTGGACTCACTAGGCTGTATTTATATTTAGACTGTCTCAAACTTATGGGTTTTAAAGTAACGTTATTGAACCCTTCTCATATGTAGGGCTCAATCAGAACACTTCACCAGGAGCAGGAGGTGGTGGTGGAGAACCAAGTACCAAACACGGTTACTGAAGATCAGAACGTGGAAGCAGCAGAACACAGACAGCAGGAGGCTCACGATGAGGTTCAGCATCAGCAGGAAGTTGGTATGGGGGATGAGGAACCCATGAATCAAGTGGATCGTCAAAACGATTATGTCCCAGCAGAAGAACAGGAGCAGATCAATGATGTCCCCGTTTATCAGGGACAATCTGAGATATAAACAAACACTGGACCACTCTTGGTTTCTCTTCGTTTGGTGTCAGGACATGAACTCTGATCGTATTCCACACGAGTTTAAACATGCAGACGACTGAGGAAAATTTACATTTATTCAAACTAATCCTGCCACCATAATCTGATATTCTCTCCAGGAAAACAAGGATTCTCTCAGCTTTTTAAAGGGGCACAGGTTCAAAATGAAATGGGTTTTTGCTTTCTGTAATGAGACATCATTTTGCTTTTCCTACATTGGTTTAATTTATTTATCATTTCCTATCTCACCTTAAAATGTGTTTTATGTGGAGTTAGACCATGCAACTAGACTGTTAGATTTTAAATCAGGACATAATCTGAATAAGTACAGCCCACTTTATTTAATCCACCACATCACCCTAAATCAGGAAATGTTTTATGCAAATACAGGATTTATCTGTAATTTACACAACCAGTTCTGCCTAAAGAGCTGATTTAAACCTATAAAACACTGTAGGTGTGTCTAAAATAATTAAGCATTCCTGAAAAACATCTCTGTAACTGTGGTTTATTTGCAGATGGTATTTATTAAGACTCCTGTTTACATTTACACCCAGACTAAATATTTAAAATGTTAAATAAATGTGATCATTTACTCTAAAATGTGTTCACAGGATGACAATGTTTAATAATCGTGGAATTTTAATTAAATTTTTTACTGAGTAAGAATGGTTGCAGCTTAAAAATAAAGCAGACTTTATTGGATTTTATTGTCTCTTTTTAGTCTGAATATTATGCATTGTGTCCCTAGGTTCTTACCTCAACAACACTTCTAAATAACCTGTGTGTTCTTCCATGCATCAACACATTGTTGGTCTCTGGTCAGATTCAGGCTGACTGAATGAAATACGAGCTCAGTAAGAGGTCAAAGGTCAGTTTTCAAACCATTCCAACTGTGACCAACACAAGTGCCTGGCTATTCTTGGTTAAATTACATAAACACTGCTAACAGGATAATTAAAAGAATAATTTATTTCAGGGATCATCAGAAGACTCAGTTTTATGCTTTCACCACTTGTAGCATATTTCTACATACTAGAATCAACATGGTTTGCTATCAGTTGTTAGATTCTGAGAAAAGATCCAAAAGAGTTAACTGTCACAAACGTGCCGGTGAGCGAAGCGGAGATGAGGTGAGGATCCACACGCGGGTGAGGAAGGCAGGTAGACAGGTAGGAACGGTTTTACAATAGTTTTAATATCAAGCACGCAGGACATAAAAACAACGAGCCAACAAGAGACACAGAACTGAAGGGGTTTAAATACAAGAGGGCTGGGAGCTTGGGTGATTGGAAAACGAGAGGCAGGTGGGAGCAATTAACTGAGACACATGGCTGAACCAAATGGGGAGACAGGACAGGGTGTGGAAGGACCCCCCCCCCCCCCCCCCCCCAAAAAAAGGGCGGATTCCAGACGCCCATAGGAACATGGAGCTGGGTGGGAGGAGGGGGACCGGGAGGGAGGGCCAAGACGGACCGAGGGACCGATGGAGAGGAGGCAGGGACCAGTAGAGTCCAGGGGGCCTGTGTCTGGGGCAGAGGAGGAGGCAACGACGGGCTCTTGGGGGTCTGCGTCTGGGGCAGAGGAGGAGGCAACGACGGGCTCTTGGGGGCCTGCGTCTGCGGCAGAGGAGGAGGTGACGACGCGCCCTTGGGGGCCTGCGTCTGCGGCAGAGGAGGAGGCGACGACGGGCTCTTGGAGGCCTGCGTCTGTGGCAGAGGAGGAGACGATGACGGGCTCTTGGGAGCCTGCGTCTGTGGCAGAGGAGGAGGCGATGACGGGCTCTTGGGAGCCTGCGTCTGTGGCAGAGGAGGAGGCGACGACGGGCTCTTGGGAGCTTGCGTCTGGTGAGGGCAGGACTGGTGGTGACCGGAGGCAGAGACGCCGGAGGAGACGTCCTTGACTTCTGGACTGGAGGCGACGGCGACGACCTCTGGACTGGAGGCGACGGCGACAACCTCTGGACTGGAGGCGACGGCGACGACCTCTGGACTGGAGGCGACGGCGACCTCTGGACTGGAAAGAGCGTCGACCTCTGGACTGGAAAAGGCGTCGACCTCTGGACTGGAAAGGGCGTCGACCTCTGGACTGGAAAGGGCGTCGACCTCTGGACTGGAAAGGGCATCGACCTCTGGACTGGAAAGGGCGTCGACCTCTGGACTGGAAAGGGCGTCCACCACAGGACTGGAAAGGGCGTCGACCACAGGACTGGAAAGGGCGTCGACCACAGGACTGGAAAGGGCGTCGACCACAGGACTGGAAAGGGCGTCGACCACAGGACTGGAAAGGGCGTCAACTTCAGGACTGGGAGCGTCAACTTCAGGACTGGGGGCGTCAACTTCAGGACTGGGGGTGTCAACTTCAGGACTGGGGGCGTCGACCTCCATCGACTTCTGGTCCGGGGGTGTCGACTTCTGGACCGTCGACTTCTGGTCCGGGGGCATCGACTTCTGGTCCGGAGGCGTCGGCTCCTGGACCGTCGGCTTCTGGACCGTCGACTTCTGGTCCGGGGGCATCGACTTCTGGTTCGGGGGCGTCGACTTCTAGACCGTCGGCTTCTGGACCGTCGACTTCTGGTCCGGGGGCGTCGACTTCTTGTCCGGGGGCGTCAACTTCTGTTCTGGGGCTGTCGACTTCTGGTCCAAGGGTGTCAGCTTCTGGACCGTCGACTTCTGGTCCGGGGGCGTTGGCTTCTGGACCGTCGGCTTCTGGACTGTCGACTTCTAGTCCGGGGGCGTCGACTTCTAGTCCGGGGGCGTCGACTTCTGGTTCGGGGGCGTCGGCTTCTGGTCCGGGGGCGTAGACTTCTGGTCCGGGGGCGTAGAATTCTGGTCTGGGGGCCGTCGGCTTCTGGAGCGTCGACTTCTGGTTCGGGGGCCGTCGGCTTCTGGTCCGGGGGCCGTCGGCTTCTGGTCCGGGGGCCGCCGGCTTCTGGACCGTCGGCTTCTGGACCGTCGGCTTCTGGAGTGGAGGAGGAGTTGCTGCAGACGGGACCGCTTGGACAGGCTGGACCGGATGCAGTGTGACCTCCGGGACCACCGCTGGAACTGGATGCGGTGCGACCTCTGGGACCACCACGGGAACTGGCTGTGATGCATCCACCGGGACCACCGCTGGAACAGGATGTGGTGCGACCTCCGGGACCACCGCTGGAACAGGATGCGGTGCGACTTCCGAGACCACCGCTGGAACTGGATGCGGTGCGACCTCCAGGACAACCACTGGGACAGGAGCTGACTGAACTGGTGGTGCCGGAAACTGGGAGAGCAGGGAGGATAGATTGTCCAGCTGGAGCTCCTGGAGACTGAGGCTCTGATGGAGTTGGGCCAGCTCAGCTCGGAGATCGGCGAGCTCTGCTGGGTGGACTGCGGGTTCGATCCTTTGGCCAAGAGATGAGGGAGCTGCAGACTGGACCGGAACCTTCTCCTGGTAATTCGGGGAGAATAGGGTGTCTAGCTGGAACTCCTGGAGGCTGACGAGCTGACGGATCCGGCCAAGCTCCGCCTGGAGGCCGGCGAGCTCTGTCAGCTGGGCTGTAGGCATGGTCCCTCCGCCTGCAGATGACGGAGGCGCTGATTGGACCGGAGACGGGACTACTGGTCTGACTGGGGGCGGGTCCAAGCTGGCGCGCCGAGCCGGAGCTGCAACGAGCTCGCGGCTCCGTCCCGGCACCAGGGGTGACGGTGGAGCCCGGCATCCTTCCCAATGCCGTGGGCCAGCTCCGGGGGAGCACACAACCAGTCTGGTGCCCACGTAGCAGGAGCCGTCTAGCTGCGTCTCCTGGTCCAACCTCACATCTAGCTCCGGGAGGGCGGAGGGGATCGTCGCAGCTGGGGTTCGGCGACGGCCCCCGAGACGAGACCAGAGGAGGAGAAGCCGGCCGGTGATCTGCGGTTAAAAACTGGAGCAAACACTCCCAAGGAAGAACCTCCCCGCTGGATCCTTTACTGGGTTGGATCATTCTGTCACAAACGTGCCGGTGAGCGAAGCGGAGATGAGGTGAGGATCCACATGCGGGTGAGGAAGGCAGGCAGACAGGTAGGAACGGTTTTACAATAGTTTTACAGTTTTTCTCGATTGGTTTGGCTCATTTCCTGAAACCGAGATGACATTCACAAAATAACATGGACAAATCTCCAAACCACCTTGCAATTGTTCACAACAGAATGTCAGTTTTCATTGGTTTTGTAACGTGAGGAAATATGGGTTTTTCTGTCACAAAGGTGGTGCTGGACTCAGCTGTGTCAAAGCTGGGTCATTGAGAACTTTCACCCACAGATTAAGACCTGAACGCCAGCGAGTCTGGGAGGAAACCATAACATCAGCCACCTGCAGTCTACCAGAAGATGTGTTTACATGAGTTGTACCCAGACCAAGTCAAAACATAAAGTTTAAACTTCTGTTTCTTGATTTTAATGTTAAAGTAACCATTATCATTTTGCTCATTATAAATGTGTTTTAATCAAATGAATGACTATTATGCTTTGAGGTAATTATAATGGATTAATGAATCCATTCTTAAATAATGTTGAGAATGTGTGGTACTGACCTTCACACACACCCACACACATCTTCCCACAGTAAACTCCAGACATTTGATGACGCACATGTTTGCTTTGAGAAGAGAAAGGTTTTTGGTAAGTTTCAGTCTTATGATTCCAGTTCGTGCTTGACTACGAAAGAGAGAGGACGTGTGAACAACCGCTAACGGGGAACGGAGCCCATGAGCTCAATCCCCCCCCCCCCCTCTCTCTCACGCTGTTTCTGCCAAGCCAGGCAGAATAGCTGAATCGCAACTTCTAACGCAGACTCATTACCGATTCTTTTGATTTCTGAGTGAATTAACTTAAGAAAGCGCGTCGACAAAACGCTTTACCATCAACGTGTACCGAGGGCAACTCTGGACCGGTTCCGTTCGACACCTACGTCTCCTGTCAGCCGCCGGTGTCATCTGGATGAATCACAACATCCTCCACGGCCCGGATCCGAAAGAGGGTCCACAAGAATTCGGTGAGACAGAACACGGTGTTTAGCGTTTGGATGCATCTTTTCCAACTAAACCTAAGTTTATTCAAACCATCACTTTTCACTCAGACACCTGTTTCTTCCTGAAGCAAAATCAGATGCACACACGCATCCATAATCGCATCATATCACTCTCACCACTCACAACATTCTCAATCTTCATAAATTCACCAGAAGGTCTATTTGAGCAAGAACAGCATATAAACTGTTAAAAGATTGTCCCACAAATTTGCCAATGTGATTGTTATTTCCTGTTCGTCAATTTTCAAAATCATTAGTTTAATTTGAAGAATTAAAACTTTTAATCCTTCAAACTGGTTTCCTCATTGAACTGAAACACAGACCCTCAGATATTATCGGCAGTTTATCGATGAAAACAACCTTTGAGTCTTCTGAACAATATAAAATTTGGTTATTGATTTATTAAAAATTAACATTCCGAATCAATACGTAGCATGGTTCCTCTTTCATAAAAGAGCATAAAACCACAACGCTACAGTTTAATCAAATTGCAAATGCTTTAGTACATGTCTCAAGTGACTCTGTGCTTCTTTTCAAATGATTATGTACAAGTAGCTACAGTTAGCACAATGAGCCCACATTTAGCACATTTCCCAAATAAATAGATCTTGCCGATCTAAACTGATTAGTTGATTTGTCAGTGAAATGGTCACTCACTCCACAACATATCAGCATGGTTTCATTGTGTAAGTCATCATATGCACAATTGTCTGTTCAACTGTCAAAATTAATCAAATATATAATACCATGAAAGAATGAATATCTTGGAACATTTGATAAAGTTATGACAGTACTTGACAATCAATCAGGTGAAATTAGAACTAACGAAGAAGCAGCCTCCCACATCTCAGATGACCAATCAAACAGGCTGTTCAGATACCTGACAGGTGTTGTCTATGATCATGACTGCTACCAAAAGTATATAGACAGAGCTTGGCCCGGGGCCAGTTTCATTTGCAGTGTGAACATGGATGCACCTCGCCAAGTACAACAGCAACTTCCTGCTCGAGGAAGAGGAGGAAGAAGAAGAGGAAGAGGAGGAGTGAGAATGCGTGGAGGAATAGGGGGAAGAGGCCGAGGAGCACGGAGGCACCATGATGTCCCAGATGAAATCTGGGCCACCCTTGTTGACCACGTTATAAACCATAGACTCACAATGGCAGAGGCAGGTCGGCGAGTGCAGCCTAATGTGGCTCGGTCTACAGTCTCCTCCATCATCCAAACCTTTCGCAGGGAAAACAGGTACAGAACTATGCTATTGAACTATTCAGTGTTGGTGTGTGTGTAGGCCTAGTGTACTGTAAATTCGTCATGTGATGTTATATGATACTATAAAAATGACAAAGACAGAAAAATGGAGAAAATACTGTGAATAGTATTCCAGTCACTGTGCAGTGCATCACACTTCTAGTACCATAGGACAGCAGTACAATTACAGTGGTAACTCATTTTGTAACAAATTTACAGTGTTGACCTTTGACTTGTATGTCTAGGATTGGACGACAGCCTCAAGTGGGTAGCAGAAGAAAACTTCTAAATGAACAACAAGAACGAGAAATATGCAACATGGTCATTGCAAATAATGCCATCACACTGAGACAGATTCGCAATGCAATCCTGCTAGACAATGTAATGTTCCAAAATACGAACTCTATCAGCATCTCCACAATAGACCGGGTATTGAAGAAACATCAGATGACCATGAAACAGATTTACAGGGTACCATTTGAGAGAAACTCTGACAGAGTGAAAGGGCTGCGGTACCAGTATGTGCATTTAAGTCAACTACTGGTTGTCTATCATTGTAATACTATTACAGTAAGACATGGTTACCACTGTTTTCTTGTTTTGCGGTATCCTTTTCACCTTCAGAATGCAGCTTTGTGTGACTAGAGCATTTTGCCAAGAAATTGTTGTCAGTTTCCCACTCCCTGTTTGTACAGTAATTTAGATCCTCCCTGCAGTATCTGTCTCTACTTGACTGATTAGATTTATTTCTATTCTATTGTAGAGAATAATGGCATTAGAAGGCAACGACAGCCCTCACATCCTAGTGTTCGTTGATGAAGCTGGCTTCAACCTGGCCAAAGGTCGAAGGCGTGGCCGTAACATCATTGGCCACCGAGCCACTGTGGATGTCCCAGGCCAGCGAGGGGCAAATATAACAATGTGTGCCGCTATATCAGAAAGAGGCGTGGCCACACACATTCCCAGTTTAGGGCCCTACAATACACAAAAGCTCCTCGATTTTTTTGGACCACCTTTATACTGATCTGATCCCAGAAAATGAGAGGTGTAGAAGGACCTCAGTTACCACATTATGTCATTGTGTGGGATAATGTGAACTTCCACCACGGCCCACGCATCAGAACCTGGTTCACCACCCATCCCCGGATGCTAATGGAGTTTCTTCCACCTTACTCTCCTTTCCTAAATCCAACTGAGGAGTTTTTTTCAGCTTGGAGGTGGAGGGTGTATGAGCATCAGGCTCAAGACCAGAGGGCCCTGCTGCATGCAATGGATGCTGCATGTGAGGACGTCACAGGGGATCAATGTAGGGGATGGTTGAGACATTCACGCCGTTTCTTCCCTCGCTGCATTGCACGAGAAAATATCTGTTGCGATGTGGATGAGAATTTATGGCCTGACAGAGAGCAGCGCGTCGATGGCCAGGAGGATGAGGATGGTGGCCAGGAAAGAGAGGGTGACAATGGCGACCACTGAAAATATTACTGTACTATAGTTCTGAAACCTTATTTACAGTATGGTAGGCTAGAGTTGTTTTTGTTTTGGTTTTTGTTTGTGTTTATAACTGTTCACATTTACAGAATCCTGTATCTGTTTTCTTTTCACAGTATGTTCTCTAATGTTAACATTTCTTTGTACGAATGAAAATGTTTACAGTTTCCTTGAGTATGAGTGGTTAATTGGAGGCCGATTTTACTGTGAAATCTATTGGTTTTATTCATAGTGGTATTCTGTTGCTAGACCTGTTCCTCAGTGACACAACGTCTGAGCATTTTGACTTGCAGTGCTTAAACAATACAAAAGGTATAATGCATTTTGGGGGCATTGACTGTTTATATGGGAAGGATATTTAGTTTTGACACATGGATAAACTCTTTTGGGAGAGATTTGAGCTTTTGCAGGGGATTCATGGTGTTGTGCTAAACCATCCAGGTTATTTTGACAAAAGCACTAAATGAATGCACATGTGCCAAGGCAATTGAGAAGGATCTGTGCTATTTTGACTGTACTGAGCTTTTATATGGGAAATAAATCTGCTTTTGAAGCATGGACGAAGAGTTTGGGGAAAGACATTTGATTTTGCCAGTGAGCTATAATGTTGGGCAGCACTGTCAGACTGTTTGGCCAAATGATCTTATGGTTTTGAGAATGTCATCTCGGTTTCAGGAAATGAGCCAAACCAATCGAGAAAAACTGTAATATCAAGCACGCAGGACATAGAAACAATGAGCCAACAAGAGACACAGAACTGAAGGGGTTTAAATACAAGAGGGCTGGGAGCTTGGGTGATTGGAAAACGAGAGGCAGGTGGGAGCAATTAACAGAGACACATGGCTGAACCAAATGGGGAGACAGGACAGGGTGTGACATTAACAATGAAGCTTCTATTATATATAAATATCTAGGATATTATATATTCGATAGAAGTTCATATGCCAACGAGCTTGGTCTAATTTTAATCCAAAGATTAATGTTTAATTTAAGATAATTAAATTTGATAGCAAAAGTTTATTTAATCAGAAGTTAAAGGAATCTTTGCTTTTTCAATAACCAGAAATATACACCATTCTGTGTTTGATTTCAAGAAGAGAGTCAAGTTTTAAAGTTAAGAATTTATTACTAACAATTTTAAACTTGACAATTTGGAACGACAATTCAGAATTGACAATTTAAATGACAATTAAAAATTGACAATTTAAATGACAATTTACCAGCTTTGATATTAAAACTTGTTTTAAAGACAAACCTGTGACTGGATGGAAAGCTAAAATGAAATGAGAGCTTGGATGCGTGGATGGATTCTCTGAAGGTTTCTTTCAGAGAGAGAAGCTCGTTCTGGGTGAAATGATGGTTTTGCAGCTAACTGTTGTTACTTAGAGAAACAGCATCAGACGTCATCTGTCGAAAGTGTCTACCTCACCCAGTTTCAGGAGACCCCCTTCTGGATCCGAGATGTCAGGTGGAGATGATTTCCTCCGGGCATGAGGCTGGTAGAAGGATCTCAATGCGACCAAATCAGTCCTGGGATGTCTCCGTGGGTCACACGACTGATGAAACTATTTGCGTCTCAAAATCAATAACTCTGAAGGAGTTTTGCGTCAGCTGGTTATCGTGCGTTTATTTAAAGCTATTCTATCAGCATGACAGAACAGCAGGTGGAGATTCGGGGGGCTTCCCTCGTCTCCTGTGATGGTGATTGGTTCACAAACTGAACTTTTGCTGCTGGAAATTTAGTTTTAACAAACTCCTCAGAACACGCCCACTCTCAGAGCAAGAAAGCTTTGGTCATGAGTGGAAGACGTGATGGCAGATTACCTTTTACTCTGGATAAGCTCTGTGTTAGATGGATAAAGTGGAAGTTGACCTTCTAGTTTACTGAACACACATAACCGAATATCAACCATAATCATAATTATACCCAAAGCATAATAATTCATTACTTTTACTGAAACAAGTGATTATTTATGATGATTGTAATAAACAGTAATAAAGTCAAAGAGTTTATTAAAAATATTATTTAAATTATTATTGTGAAACTTGAAGTGTCCTTCTTCTGGGACGGAATAGCAGCAGATGAGGATGATATTCAGCCGACATCATGGCTCCTCGCTTGTTTAATCTGTGGGGCAAAGTTACAGTCGACCCAGCTTTGACCTAGCTGGGAAAATGTGACCTTTGTCACAAATAAGAGGACCTTTGTGATGCTACACACTCAAACATTAAGTCTTGCAAGCAGAAACTCAAATTACAGTCAGTAAAACAACCTACAATTAATAAAGTATAAAATAAAATAAAACAATACTAAAAAATCTAAACAGTCTTCTTCTGACAGGAACTCTTCAGTAAGTTTATGCATCACACAAAACATTTCAAACTTGGTCTGCATTTGCTGCCTTGGACTCAGTTTTCCTAGAAACTGTACAACCATTCTGTCAGGTACTGGGTTTGTGGGTTCACATTTCCTCTTCACAGGTTGTTGGAGGGCTAGGGAGACTCATAAGGAGACTCCATCCAGCTAATTACCTCGGCTGCAGAGTCACCCTTCTCACCTGCAGCCCATCATGTAATTAGACGGGAGGAATAAAGGAGCCAGTGAACCAGCCACTCAGCGCCAGATTGTTTGCCTTAGTGGTAACGTCCAGCCACCTGAATCTGTTCCTGTTTTATTCTAATCTGTTCCCTGAAACCTCTGTCTGTCATCACAGGATTCCTAGAACCCGTTCTGGATTACACCTTTGTGTGGAAGTCTCATACCAGCCTCTGCAGCTCCCGGATCTCCTGAACCACGGCTGAATCCTCCCTGGCTCTGTTCTCCTCCCGTGCGTCTCCTGTTCACCCTCCAACAACCTGCCTCACTTCTCCGAACCTCCACATCTACCCACAGCCCCGGTACCGGCTCACCTCTCCCACGCTCCGCTACAACCAAATCTCAGTAAGAACTCTCCCCACTATCTACATAAATATCTCCCCGTCCCGATCATCATTTCATGTGTTATTTCTTCCAGTGATCCAATCTCTAGCTCCGGAACCAGCCCATCCCTGCCAGCCTCCACTCACCTCTAATAAACTATTTTTTACTACATCTCCTGGTCTCTTGAGAGTCATCTTGTATGTAGGTCAAATATCTAAATAAAGAAAAAACCATGACACATTCGGCCAAAAGGACAATTTTCATCCTTTTTTCCCTCTTCTTCCTTCCTCCTGGCGGTTCTTTTTGGTACCGGAGTGGAAGATTCTGGCTCGACACAAAAAGAGGCAGCTGAATCCAAGCCCGGTTCGGAGAGCTCCTCGTAGTCTGGTTCTGGGCTTAAATGAGGAGAGGGTTCTATTTCAGTGACGGGGCTGTCAGCAAGATGCTCTGCTCTGCAGAGCTGTTCTACCCAAAATGCAGAAAAACTATTTTAAGGCAATAGTTATGAGCAAATCACCATGGAAACAGAAACTCTAAAGAACCTGTATTTACCATGTCTATAACAGTTTACATTACCTCTGCAGGGATGTTTGACTGTTTAGACTGAAGTTTAATACCAGTAGACAACCAGGCCATCTTGGAAGTTGGCGAGGGCCTCCGAATGCCACCAGCATCCTTGCTCCTCCCCTCTTCTTTTGTTTATCTTGCAGACTATTCCATTTCTGCCTGCAGGTGACCACCTCTCTGCCCATGATTCAGGAGATTTCCTTCAATGAATCTGCAGCAAATTGCATATGTCATTTTTTAGAGGTGATTGTATAGCTGCACATATTTTGGGACCTTCTCACACAATCTCTCATCAGACTCTGACTCCAGCCTTTCTTTGTGGGAGGACAAACTATGTTTGTTCTGGCTGTAATGTCTTCCTTTTGACCTGAAAATGCAGGTTCTGCAGCATGCCAGGCGACCCTGGAGGACAGATAACATAATAAATTGTAATGCATGGTTGGAACAGTTGAGAAAAGCATGAAAGATTACACATCAACACATTCTGTAAAATCCAGATTTCCAAAGATGGAACTTGTCATATTTTTAATTAAGCATGCATGATAGAGCAGTTGTAAGGACATTTTATATCACAATGTGCAATAATAAAAAGCACTAAAATGTGCATAATAAAATGTTTTTGCTGTACATCAGGCTTGTTAAAATTGCTTACAGGCTGAAAGCATCCATCTCTTCTTCTGTGTTGGTGCTGTCTGCAGGATCAGGTGAGTGGCACTCTGCAGCTTCAGATATTTACCCTGACGTATGTCTCTGATGAATGAGAAAACAAGGAAGAGTACACTGAAAAATGTACTTTAACATGTGAATTTGAAATAAAAGTTGATGTTTAACAAGATTTAACCTGATGATGAGAAGAGATCAAAGTCTGCATCTGTGAAATGGTCGCTGCACAGCTGTGCCTATTTGGAAGGCAGTCTGTCCCTCTCTGGCAGGCTTTCGCCCACTGGTAAAACCTGCAATCAATGGAACAAGAGCAATGGAGCAACACTAACAACCAATTAGCTCAGGAGGTAGAGCGGGTTGTCCAGTAATCGGAAAGTTGTAGGATCAATTCCAGCTTTTGGCAGATAATTCTGCTGTTGTGTCCTTGAGCAAGACACTCTCAGCCTTCTGGTGGTGGTCAGAAGGACTTGTGGTGCCACTGCTCAGCAGCCTCGCCTGTCAGAGCCGCGGGGATGCTGCGGCTACAATGTAGTTCATCACCACCAGCATGTGAACGTGTGCATGGATGAATGAATGAATTGATGCACTGTAGCGTAAAGCGCTCTGGAGTCCTCTGACTGTGAAAGGCGTTATACAAGTGCAGGTCATTTACCATTTAAAATAAACTCATGATTACTACTCAAGTTTACTGTAATAATTATGATTCTAAAAATAAGCATTTGTTACTGTTTTTACATTTGGTTCCATTTCTGAAGATAATCTCAGACCCCACATTTGGCGTTTCATGACCCACTATGTGTATGTGTGTGCTGGTGGGGGACAGCTAAGGAGTTTTTAGCATCACGTGATCTACAGCTGTAAACTACACTGTAACTGCAACACTGATATTTTATATAAGGATGACAAGTGTTACTGACACTCAAATATGCAGTACTGGGTGTTTTGTGCCAACTGCAGTCTTTCCCCTTAGCATTTAGCTAAAACACAATGAAAATTGTATTTATGTATTTTTGTTTCTATTGTATTTATGTAACAGTGTTAAACACATCGACATATATTACAATGGTTATGTGGAGTCGTGCTAAATCCAGCTAGCTACAGTGCGACATACGAACTTATGAATGAGTGAAATTTGCGCCCTCCCGTGGTAACAGCTGGAACTACACTTTGGTTATGTTACCATTTAGAAGAAAAGGCCAAAAAAAATTTAATAAATAAAAAATGAATTAGCACAACCATGTGGCAGAACTATGCAACTACACGATGGTTTTGTAAACCATTTAGAAGAGGAGAGAAGCTGAGAATTTACACATTTTTTCCAAGAAAAATTACTTTAAGAATTCTGTCATAAAAATCTTTAATTCATGAGATGTCAACACAGAAAATCAGACATGTTTTGACAAACAAAAGGACTGGTATAAAACAACAATAAACCTTGATTTATCTGTCAGGTAAAGAAGGTGTTTACTTTGCAATTAAGAAAAAAATAAAATCATGATAATCATACAAACATAATACTACAATCATTTTAATAGACGTTAAACGTTGTGCAATCATTTCCACACAAAGTCGCTTAATAAAAAACATTTACCATCTCAATTTTTACATGGAAGACTTTTTATAGGCAGATATTTTACATTTGTGTGAATCGATCGTCATCTGAGAATGTTGTGTTATAAACACCCTCACTTGTGGAGCCGTTTTCGACTGTTTTCGCCTCCAGTTCCTCAATGTCTTCATCCCCTTCTTCTGCTTTCTGTTGTTTTTTCCTGAATTAACAAAAAGCTCAAGTTCAGCCATCAGGTCCAATCACAACAACAGCCCTAATTATTATCTCCCACCCACCGTCTCTTCTGGACAATGGTGGACGTGAGCAGGAAGACGATGCCAGCACCAATCAGACCGATTACCACCCCAAACACGATGAGCCACGGAGGGGTGTTGGGCACCACAGGTGCTGCCAGGGTGGGATAGATGTTCACAAACTCCAGGGTGGTGTCAGATAGCAGGAATGCTCCGTTAATACGATGTCTGAATTTACTTTAAGACAAAAAAGGAATATTATGTACCATTTGTTTATTTACTGGGATTCTTATAGGTTTCCCTGTCAGTATCTTTTTTCAAATTTTCAATTTTTTTAATTTTTAACATTTTAAATGAAATTATCAACATTAAAATTGAAATTGTATAAATGTTACGCATCCTATATTATACCCACAGATTTCATCTCAATGGAAAGATTGATATAGTTGATAAGTAATGTGATTACCTCACAGCCTTCTCTATGTCTTTTCTCTCAACAAGAACCGACGGGTTGAGCGGTGACGTCACCACAAACCAAAAGGACACCCGGACTGTCTCGTTACACAAAATAATGTCTGACAAGCTGCACAAAGTCCAAGAGACAACAAAGACCACATTATCTTCATGAAAAACAGCTCAGTCATTTCATCGTGACAAATAAAACACAAAAACAGAAACAAACAGGAGTTTTCTTACCTAAACTCTTGCTCCTTGTGTTTTCTCATGGCAAAAGCCATAGCTGCTCGAAACAGGAACTTTTCATGTTCGTTCCACTCATACTGCAACATAAACCAGAGCAGTTCAGGGGTTGTTATGAGATTCTATGGAGATGTTTTTGGCACATTCAGATCCTCATACAGCATTGAAAATCATGCATGACCTTGACTGTGTTCTCAGATGATAACATGGATTTAAAGAAATACTCTAGGAAATTATTAAAGTTTTGTGTTTAACTGTAATGTGGGAAGATTTGATTAAAACAACGAAGCAGCAAACTGAGGACCATACAGAATTCATCAGAGACAAATTCATCAAACTTCCTACTTAAACACTTTACTTCCTGGTTTATGTCATGCTGGCTTTAGACCAAAGCAGATGGTTTCTTTCCAGATGGATGCGTCTTCTGCAATTAGGTCACAGATTTTTATTGGACTACATAAAATGCGTAATTGCTCTGTATTCTACGTCCACTTTGCTCGACTTTTCTGAATAACAGCATAAAAAACAGATGTTTTGGCATGTTCCATTTCCTAAACAAGCAACTTTACCCAAATCGTCATTTAAATTGGAGTATAATAAGAAATAAATGACAGATGCGTCTTAAAGTTGGTTTTAACAGAACAAGAAACAAACACAACAGAACTTGATCAGGAACAAACGGTGCTGATGTTGCAGTTTTTTCATCCTGTTAGATATCAGGTATTTGCAAGTCAACAGACTCAAGTCCAAATAAAGTCACGAGTCATTGCTGTTAAAGTCAGTCAAGTCTAAAGTCATTTAAACTATAACTGAAGTTCTGATAAGGTGTTTCAGCTGAGATGTGGGTTGCACCTGGACATTTGACTGACTCACCACAGTAACAGAGAAACAGACAACTGTGCACACACATCTAAAAGTGATCAAATTGCAATTCCAATTTGCTCAAACCATTATATTTTCTTTAAACTTTGAATTATTAAGTATGTTTTAATCAAGTTGTAGAAATCCTTCAATAATTTATTTTAATTTCAGACAGCTAAATAAATAAATAGATAAATGCAGCAAAAACATTGTATTTAGCTACTATTTATGCTATAAGTGATATTGAGTTTTATCCTTACAGCTTTTTCTCCCAGAGCAGTTTTGATGCTGAGTCGAACCTGGCAGGCTTCAGGAGCATCTAAAAGACAAAACATATGACATATTCTCAATATGTTCTGGATCTGTGTCTCAGATAGCACTGAAAACATAAAACACAATATAATGTTCATTTTAAATGGGGAGCGGCTTGTAAAATAATAAAAACTTTAAATACGTTTAAATATATGAATTAGCTACATTTTGTCACATTTAGAGCCTAATGAAAATAAAAAACAATAAAATATGGAATAAATGTAGTCAATTTTTAAAGTCACCTTTTACTCAATTTCTTTACATTTCCAAATAATATGTAAAGTAAATACTTAGAATCAAAGATAAAAATGTATTTAACTCTTTATATTAAGAACAAAGTTTGAAAATGTAACGTAACATGCTACTGTATGTAACATTGCTGTCTAACTATAAATTTGGGAGTTTTTAACAAAAAAATACGCAGTAAACAAATTTAGGTTTGGAACAATAGAAATAGCCTACCAAAATAAAAACAAAGTAGGGATCGCAGAAAATTTCAGAGTTC